>NC_079189.1:380193109-380282710 GCF_029499605.1 Hyla sarda | reverse complement strand
TGGCAAAATATTAACCTTTCTAATATACTTCATAAGAAAATGTTAATTTTTTTGTTTTTTTATATATATATAATATATATATATATATATATATATATATATATATATATATATATATATATATATATATATATATATATATATATATTATAGAAATATAATATTATAGAAATCATGGCTTTGTCCAAGCTGAAGCACAGACATGGACAAAGTCCAGTAAGTGAGGGCGGGCTAGCACTCCTCTGTGCTCTCTTGTCTGATGGCACTCCTCTGTGCTCTCTCTTGTCTGATGGCACTCCTCTGTGCTCTCTCCTGTCCTATCAGACAGGAGTGCTAGCCCACCCTCACTCACTGCACTTTGTCAATGCCAAAATGTACAACATGTAAAAAAATTCTTGTAACTGACAGTGCCCATTTAACTACTTATCCCGTACCCACAGGCTAGGGGATAGGTGTCTGATGGCACACACATCCAGTCTCCCGGCAACCTGGCTCTCCTCATGTATGGAGTGCTCACCATACAGAGTGGTGGCTGACATGCAGCCTCCATGCATCTCTGTGGGAGAGACTGAAATGCAGCACTCGTGTATCTCTGGCTCTCCCATAGAGAAGCATGAGGAGAGCCCGGGTGCCTGGCCACTGTGATCACCCCGCCCCCCCGATCTTCTGCCTGACACCCCAGCTCTCCTCATGCACGGAACGGTGGATAGGGAGTTGAGTATCTGAGTTAACCAATGAAGACAGGTGATTTAGGGTACTTTTGTACACTAATCTATATGTATAGAGTTGATTTTAGCTTTAAAGCTATTAAAGACTAATGTAAAATCTATTCTTTTCTTCGCCTGAATAGTGACCTTATATGTAGAGTGAGTGCTGGCAATGATAATGCTTGTCTTACAACCAACCTTTTGGCCGCCTTGGGTAAACAAGAACCAAGACTTGTTCCACTGGTTGTGGCTTTACGATATTGGGCAAAGGTAAATCATTGATATATTTCTACTTTTTACGTTTATTTTTTAAAAACATGCATTAATTTATTAACAGAATTGTAGAGTGATTTAAGGAGTACCCTTTGACTACATAATCTGACTAAACTGTCTTGGTTACAGGCTATTAGCAATATTTTATTTTGTATACTTTAATAAAGAAGAAATTGGTTGTGAAAAAAGTGTAACTAAACTAATGCTGTTTGAAAGAGTCTAAAATCCACCCCTATCTTATTATAGAGCAGATTGTGGCTGCATTGTAGCACAGGCTTAAAGGACAAGTCCATGTCTGTACGGAGCCCCAGCTCTCCCACAGACTGGCGTGTTATGACCCCGCCCCCTAAGCGGGGGAAAACCACGCCCCCTCCTTATATCTCTATAGGAGAGAAGTTGCGTAACTATCATGTGCAGCTATATAAAGGTAATTTTAATTTGCTGAAGTTCCCTTTTAACAGAAACTATCAAGGATTGTCTGGGCAAAACATTTGGGTGTTCGTGCAGGGAATGAGTAAAAAATAGTCTTTCCTTCCTTGTTCCAGGATCAGCTGTCTCCAGCTGGAAAAAGTAATAGTTTGGCTTCTCATGCAGCTCCAGCCAGCAGCTGCCCTCTCCAAGGAGCTGCAAGTACAGGGTCCCTGGGGATGGACAGGGCTCAGTAGCAGGGCAAGGAACAAAATTTCAATGTTGGCTACATTTATTGAAGAATGCGAGGTTTCTAAGACTTTGCTTGAATTTTCATCAAATTCCATTTGATGGGGGAAAAATAGCACTGTTGCCAATTTAAATTTTTTTTTATGGCAAAATAGAAACCCATTGTCAGTGGGGTGGCCAGGTGACATTGATGTCTGTGTAATGGACCAAGCTTTATTTGAAAGTAGATGTCCGGTTTTATTTTTAGATGTGCTAAATCATTATTAGTTATTTTGTGTAATTATATTATAATGTGTTTTTTTTTTTTGTTTTTTTTTTTTGTTTTTTTTTTACAGCTATGTGGCATTGATAAGCCTGAAGAAGGTGGCCTACCACCTTATGTGGCTGCACTCATGGTGGTTTTCTTCCTTCAGCAGAGAAAGGAGCCAGTTCTTCCTGTATACCTAGGATCCTGGGTATGTTCTTGTATCATTAGTTATGTTTTTGTAAGAAAAGATGGACAGGCATGTGGAATTCCTATCTCCCGATGCCCGGGACATGAAGTTCCACGTGCTGGGCAGCTAAATTCTGCTGACCTTTAGCCCTGCTTTGTGCTAGTAGAGCCGGCCAGACAACAGCAGTGCTCTGGGTGTATGGAGCGGGCTCCTGACTCGAGCCCTCTCCATACCTGGCGGCCTCCAGCTGATTTCAGCACCTGGGAGCCGCTGCTAATTGCCTGGCATGCAGTGATCGCCACGGCCAGCTATTAAATTAAGAAACCTTTTAACCATCCCTAGTGGGGTGGATCGCCACCCACCCACCCATTTTTAAAGGAGTGTTCCGACAAAAAAAAAAAAATTTGTACAAACAAACCTTTTTACATCTTAAAACTCCTCATTTATCCACATATGCATCTGTTCAGCAGGGATCCAATCAATGGGACCCCCACTGATCATGAAGTCTCTTATCCTGCAAGTCAATGGAGTGGCAGCACATGTGCCTTAATGATGCCAGATGGGTAATGAGCGCCAATCACAAGAACTGTCCTTTTGCCCCCTTGAAGAATAAGTAGCGTGGCAGCGGGCATGCTCAACTTCCACTCCTTTTATTCACTATGGAACTTCGAAGATAGCCAAGCACTGTGCTTACTGGTCTTCAGCAGTACCATATAAAGTAAATGGAGCAGCTGCCAAGCATGGGTGCTGCCACTCTATTCACTCAAGGTACAAGAGTCCACTGTTGTAATTGGTGGGGGTTCCAGGGGTCAGACCCCCAGAATCAGATGCTTACCTTTTGAGACAGTGTTGTGCCAAATTGGTAATTCTTTCAATTATATCTTTTGAGAATACTATTGCTGTTACAACACTATTGGCAAATGTTCACCAATACTTATACTAATTAAATGAATAGTGGAACTTATGAGTTTGTTCGGAATTTGATATATTTGTGACAAAATAGCATCTGAAAAATTGTAAGGGATAAAGGAATAAAAGCTGAGCAATATAAGTTATGTAAAATTATTATTTTTTTTTTTCTTTAAGATTGATGAGTTTACAATTTCTAAATTGAGTCAATTCAGACTGAAAGAACCCAACAGCAAATATGTGTTTTGGGAATACAGTGCTGCAGCAAACAGCGACAATCAAAATAATGAAGAATGCACTTCTAAAGGAAAGGTAAAAAATGCACTAATTCAGTGTGAAAGTCTGCCTCATTGAACACAGATGGAGCTGGATGCCGTCAATCACTAAATGAAGTTTAATTGATTGACTGTAATATAAAATACCAATTTAAATTGAGGCCTGCTTTGCATACCCTTCACTTTACTAAAACTTGCACCTGCACACAGGCATAAGTTTTAACTAAAATCTATGCCAGGTCTGACTTGCCCTACGTGCAGCCAAATGTGCACCTGGAGGCAAAATCGTACCTGGTGCATATGAAATGCCAGTCTTCCAGTAAATCACCCACATAGTCCTTAGGAGAAACACTACATTTGGTTTCAATAATACAATTGTGTATTCTATTCCAGGTGCCACTCTTCTTTGACTCAGAAAAACAGTGTTCTGCGCCTCTTGGTCAGCTTTGGGTAGATCTGCTTAGATTTTATGCACTGGAATTCAACATGGCTGACCTTGTTGTCAATGTTCGTGTTAAAGAGAAGCTTTCTAGGGAATTGAAGGACTGGCCTAAGAAACGAATTGCTGTAGAAGGTAATATTATCTTTTGGTAAAAATATTTTTAGTATTTGGTAAAAATCAATACATATTTAACATTTCCCAATGTGACCATCAGTACCTAAATGTGTAACCTAGTTTGCTTAATAAGTGTATTCTGTAAATGTACACCAGCAATAAAACATCATGTAAATAGCCTATCTAACTAAGGTGAGTGAGAGAGTGGCAAGGCCAGCAGAGTCTACTCGTAGTGGCCCATATGTTCCTGAGGCTGGATTTACATGGGTATATTACGACCTAAAGTCCCAGCTTGACCACTGGTCTGATGACCCAAACCAAAGTGTCGCTTTGGGTCAACAGAAACGTGGTCTGGCTGGGACTTGTGGCTGTTAAGCTCCTGTATAAATCTTGCCTAAAGAGGAGTTATGGGGTTTAAGTAACATGCTTGTCTGTAAACAAATTGTGTTTAATAAATTCACAAACTAACAATGTTCATCTTTAAATATAGATCCTTACTCTGTAAAGAGGAATGTTGCAAGATCAATGAACAGTCAGTTAGTGTATGACTTCCTTCTCCACTGTTTAAAGGCAACCTACAAATATTTTGCCATGCCCCAAACCAAGTCTGGAAAATCCAGCACTCAAAAGTCCACCATTTCTGCTCCAAATACTAACAAAAAAGGTGCACAAAATCCTTTAACGTGTCCAAATTCTGAGAGCATAAACAAGTTGGAAGAATTCTTAGACAGTCATGATGGTTTGGCTTCTCTTGTAATTTCCCAGCCTACTCACAGTCAGGTTCCTAATGAGATGGATAGTACAGCAAAGAAAAAGCTAGTCTATAATACAACATACCCAGATGTTAATATTGAAGATGCTGACTGCATAACAGAGGAGATTATTTTAGATGACCCAGAAGATTTTTTCC
Source organism: Hyla sarda (assembly GCF_029499605.1). Classification (NCBI taxonomy): domain Eukaryota; kingdom Metazoa; phylum Chordata; class Amphibia; order Anura; family Hylidae; genus Hyla; species Hyla sarda. The sequence continues at coordinate 380,277,989 of NC_079189.1, read as the reverse complement.
AGGGCTCTGAAGAACCAGAAAGTCCTCATGAAGAAGATTCTGATGAAGATGACCACCCTTTAATAGGAAATGAGGAGCAAAGTGATTACATGATTGATCAAAGCTATGAGGAAGATAGTGAAAGTGGAGAGGCAGCTATGGCAGGCAATGAAGAAACAGACAGTCTGTCTGACTTTGAGGGAGGTGTTTGCTTAGAGAGCAGAGACCTCTATGTCGATAAGGGAGATGTAGAAGAGGAGAGCACAGAGGGTACAGATGAACTAGAGGAAACTGCCCATGATTTTGGACTGGCACCTGTAACTATTTCAGATGAAGAGGAGGAGGAAGATGATGAGGCTAGTTTGGTATTGAATCAAAGGGAGAATTTAGATCTCATGGAGGATGATGATGATGAGCTAGAGAACACTTACACCGGCTCAGTGGTTGAATTGTCTGAAGATGACCAAACTGGACAAGTGTCTGCTAGAAGTTCAAAAGTCCATGAAAACTGCACTGAAGGACTTTCTGACACTGTGCTCTCAAAAACACAAGCCAAAAAACTCCTACCAGTTACCGAAAGCTCTGTCAATGAAGAGATTTGTATGTTTTATGAATTTTACAAACCAACATTTACAAAAGGCAAGGTAGGCTTCAAAACTTTATTCCAGATTCTATTTATATTTACGGAATTGTATGTAGCAGTCTCCCATATCCTTTTCATTTGGTTAGTTTCGTACATGGCATTTCGAAGTATCAGGAGTTTTGATCAGTTGGGGTCCAGGTGCTGACACTCCCACCCATTGCTAAAATTAATTGACAGGTTTGCTCTGCCAGAGTACCCATTTAAACTTCTGGTTTTTCTTGGGAACAATGGCTTTGCTCGGGGTGTTAACACTTGTTAGAGGAGTGCTCTGATACTTGTGCTTTCCTGTACTTAAAAGCTGCTTTTCGGTCTGACCACAGTGCTCTCTGCTGCCACCTCTGCCTGTGTCAGGAACTATCCAGAGCAGGAGCAAATCAATATTGCAAACCTCTCCTGTTTCAGACAGTTCTTAACACTGACAGAGATGGCAGTAGAGAGCATTGTGGTCAAACTGGAAAGAACTACACAACTTCCTCTGGGGCATACAGCTACTAAGTACTGGGAGGCTTAGGATTATTAAATAGAAGTAATTTACACATCTGTTTTAACTTTCTGGCACCAGTTGATTTGAAAACATTTTTTTTTTTCTTCCAGAGCACCCCTTTTAAGGCTGAAATTACACTTACTTAACTTAATTTTTTATTTGAATCCAAAGCCAGATGGGGATTGGGGGGGGGGGACTATATAAAAACACACCCTAAACTGTTTGGAAACACACCTGCAGTTTTTAACGGAATTATCCAGTATTAGAGAAATTATAGCTGTCTTTATATTTCTGCTCCATTCTATTAAAGAGAATAATTCCAAGATTTATTTTTCTTTTATATTTTGAATCCTGAATAACCAGTGAGGTTTTACACACAACTTTTTTTGTTGAACTTTTTCGTTCAGCTTTTTGACTGAAGGCCATTAAAAAAATATTGAGCATGATCTAGAGCTGACAGATTCTGCTTGAGTAACAGAGGCTGGGGTGTGGTGCAGGTTACATGCCACCTCCCTCCCTCACCCACCCTCCCTGCCTTTATTAATTTTATGTACAAGGTTCTTCTTACTGCACTGAGCCATATCTGTTTGGGCTTCCCAGCTCTGTCAGGGCGTTTTGTCTGGTGCCCCTTCGGAAGATTTGGCGGATCTTGCACTTCAACTGTCCAATGCTGGAGATTACCGGTGCTCTGCTTCCTTGGAGTCCACCTGCTGTACAGCTTTTGCTACAGGTAATTTTGGTCTCTTCGTCACTCCATGTGGCTGAAAGCTTGGGATGCCGATGCCGCTTCAAAGAAGTCTCTCACGGAACTTCCATTCTCCGGGACCCGGTGCATTGCCATAGAATGAGATTTGCCATAGAATGAGATGGTCCGCCTCCATCACATCCTATTGGCTCACTCTTGTCACGTGACATATTTAAACATCACGCATCGATGCGCACAGTAGTGTCAGTTTGGCTATCACAGGGAGAGGATCTCCTCTCCCTGTGATTGCTGAAGCTGCACTGAGCTCTCATGGCCTCTGTGGCCCGACAGAAGTTCACACATGTACGCAGCTCATACGGCTGCCTCATATACACTTACTCTATTATTACATGTACTGTTGATCCACAGCGCTATCGGGATCCCTATGCCCGATGGCGCTGTCATCGGTGTGCGTCCCCGCGAGCGCCCCACGCCCGCAGCTCTACTCCCCGTCCCCCGCAGCTCTACTCCCCGTCCCCTGTTAACGCTCAGGGAGCGATCCACAGCGCTATGGGGATTCCTACGCCCGATGGCACTGTCATCAGTGTGCGTCCCCGCGAGCGCCCCACGCCCGCAGCTGTACTCCCCGTCCCGTTAACGCTCAGGGAGCGGGGAACAGAAAGTAGAGCATCGGGCGCAGGTAAAGTAGTACTGCGCATATAACTTTACCTGCGCCCGATGCTCTACTTTCTGTTCCCCGCTCCCTGAGCGTTAACGGGACGGGGAGTAGAGCTGCGGGGGGCGGAGGACGGGAGTAGAGCTGCGGGGGACGGGGAGTAGAGCTGCAGGCGTGGGACGCACACTGATGACAGCGCCATCGGGCATCGGGATCCCAATAGCGCTGTGGATCAACAGTAAATGTATATGAGCCAGCCGTATGAGCTGCGTACATGTGTGAACTTCTGTCGGGCCACAGAGGCCATGAGAGCTCCGTACAGCTTCAGCTATCACAGGGTGAGGAGATCCTCTCCCTGTGATAGCCAAACTGACACTACTGTGCGCATCGATGTGTGACATTTAAATATGTCACGTGACAAGAGAGAGCCAATAGGATGTGATGGAGGCGGACCATCTCATTCTATGGCAAATCTCATTCTACGGCAATGCACCGGCTCTTCGGAAAATTCCTGGATGAAATTATCTCCGAAGCTACTGGGGTTAAGAGTTTCTTTCTGCCGCTGAACAGATCCCACCATACAGATTCCTGCCAGAAGTAATCTTCCTTTCAGTCCTTTGCCTCGGGTCATTCAGCCAAGCCGGCACTCTATTCCGGGACAGTTGGTTATCTCAGATACAGGATTCCTGTGTCCGAGACTGTTTCCGATGACTATCGGATTGTTTGCTTCTTTTCCCCGGGATCGCTTTTTTCAATCCCACCCTCCTTGTTCTCCTTCTTTGGCGGCGGCCTTTCGGGTCGCACTACAGGCCCTTCTTGCTCAGGGAGTAATCGTTCCCGTTCCTCCCGAGGAGCGTTTTTCGGGATTCTACTCAAATCTTTTTGTCGTCCCCAAGAAGGGGATCTGTTTGCCCTATCCTGGATCTGAAACTCCTCAACCTCCACTTACTCCTGCATCCATTCCGCATTGACTCTTTGTACTGTGGTGGCGTCCATGGATCAGGGAGAGTATCTTTCCTCTGTGGATATCCGGGATGCGTATCTTCACATCCTGATTTTTCCGACTCATTAGCGGTATCTCCTTCTGCCGTCGCGGAGGGCCATTTTCAGTTTGTTGCTCTTCCCTTCGGTCTGGCCATGGCCCTAAGGGTTTTCACCAGGTCAGCGGTGATTGCCATCATAGTAACATAGTTCATAAGGTTGAAAAAATTCCATCTTTTCAACCTATATCCCTAATGAGTCCCTCTGAGTTGATCCAGGGGAAGGCAAAAAACCCTCATACTAGAGGTAAAAATTCCTTCCTGACTCAAAATATTGCAGTCAGAATAAATCTCTGGATCAACATGCTGTCCCTAAATATCTAGTATACATAACCATCAATGTTGTTGTTCTCCAAAAATGCATCCAGACCCCTTTTGAACTCTGCCCCCTGATATATTTATACATAGTTATTAGGTCTCCCCTAAGCCTTCTTTTTTTCTAAGCTAAATAACCCCAATTCTGATAATCTTTCTGGGTACTGTAGTTCTCCCATTCCCCGTATTACTCTGGTTGCCCATCTTTGAACCCTCTCCAGCTCCAATATATCTTTCTTGTACACTGGTGCCCAGTACTGTACACCGTATTCTATGTGTGGCATATATGCCCCTATTGATGCACCCAATGATTTTATTTGCTTTGGCAGCAGTTGCCCTACACTGGTCACTACAGCTAAGTTTACTATTAAGTAAGACCCCTAAGTCCTTTGTCAGTCGTCAAGTGTTCTCCCATTTAATATATAAACCCATCCTGGATTTTTCCTCACCATGTGAATTACCTTACATTTATCAGTGTTTAACCTCATCTGCCACTTCTCAGCCCAAACTTCCAACCTATCCAGATCCATTTGTAACAGTGCACTGTCCTCTATAGTGTTTACAGCTTTACAGAGTTTAGTATCTGCAAAGATTGCTACTTTACTATTCAACCCCTTTACAAGGTCATAATAAATATATTAAATAGGACAGGACCCAATACTGACCCCTGTGGTACCTCACTAGTAACAGTCACCCAATCAGAATAAGTACCATTAATAACCACCCTCTTTTTCCTATCGCTGAGCCAGTTACACATTCTCCCCCATTCCCATCCTTCTCATTTTATGCACCAATCTTTTATGTGGCACCGTATCAAATGCTTTGGAAAAATCCTGATATACGACATCCAGCGATTCCCCCTGGTCCAGACTGGCGCTCACTTCCTCATAAAAGCTGATCAGGTTAGGTTGACAGGACCGATCCCTCATAAAGCCATGCGGGTATGGTGTCATAAATTTTATTTTTATCAATATACTCCAAAATAGCATCTTAGAAAACCCTCATACAACTTGCGTACAACGGAGGTTAAACGAACAGGTCTGTAATTCCCAGGGTCACCTTTTGTCCCCTTTTTAAACATTGGCACCACATTTGCCATGTGCCAGTCCTGGGGAACATTCCCTTTTACTATAGAGTCCCTGAATATTAAAAATAGGTCTGTCTGTCTATTACAATATTTAATTCCTCTAGAACTTGGGGTGAATGCCATCTGGGCCTGGTAATTTGTCTATTTTGATTTTTTTTTTGTAGGCGTCGCTGTACTTCTTCCTGGGTTAGACAGGTGGTTTACTGGTTTACCTTATCACACTGTATTTCACGTGGCATTTCATTTTCCTCAGTGAATACAGTGGAGAAGAATTTGTTTTAGGATATTTGCTTTTTCCTCACCCCCGTCTATAATTTCTTCCTCATCGTTTTTTTTTTTTTTTTTTTTTTTTTTTTTTTAAAGGGCCTACACTTTCATTTTTGACCTTTTTGCTAATTATATAAAGAACATTTTGGGGTTAGTTTTACTCTTTGGCAATGTAGTATTTCTATCTCTATTTTTGCGGCTTTTATCTGTATTTTACATATTTTAACTTTCTCTATAGCTTTTTAATGCTTCTTCATTGCCATCATGTTTTTAATAGTTTAAATGCTTTAATTTTTTCATTTATTGCCCCCCCCCCCTCCCCCCTTCCTTAACATTTTTATTCATCCATATTGGTTTTCTTTTATTTCTGACCCTTTTATTCCCATAGGGTATATACATCTTACAGTGAGAATTTAAGATATTAAGTCTCCCATTTAGTGTCAGTATTCATATTTTTGAGGACATTATCCCATTTTATATTAAGGGCTTCTCTGAGTTGATCGAACTTTGCTTTCCTAAAGTTCATTGTTTTTGTGGCCCCTCGGGAGATTCCCTTATGGAAGAACAAGTTATAATGTATTATATTATGATCACTGTTTCCTAGATGTCCTTCTACTTGCACATCAGTTACTTGATCAGGTCTGTTGGTTAATATTAAGTCTAGTAGGGCGCTGCCTCTGGTTGGGCCCTGCACCATTTGGGACAGATACCGTATTTATCGGGGTATACCACGCACCGGCCTATAACACGCACCCTCATTTTACCAAGGATATTTGGGTTAAAAAAGTTTTTTACCCAAATATCCATGGTAAAATGAGGGTGCGTGTGTGCGCGTGTATACCCCGATATACCCCCAAGAAAGGCAGGGGAGAGAGGCCGTCGCTGCCCGCTTCTCTCCCCCCTGCCTTTCCTGGGGTCTAGAGCGCTGCTGTCGGCCCTTCTCACCCCCTGGTTATCGCATAGCAACGACACTGGGGACGCACGCCAGAGGCCTGGAGCAGCGCGGACCCGACTCAGGTAATTATGCCACCGGGGATGGGGGGGGGCAGCGGCGCCGGCAATGGGTGCCGCTGCCCCTTCTCTCCCCCTGGCTGTCGGCGCCGCTTCTCTCCCCCTGGCTATCGGCGCCGGCACCGATAGTCAGGGGGACAGAACGGGCAGCGGCGCCGATAACCAGGGGGTGAGAAGGGCCGACAGCAGCGCTCTAGACCCCAGGAAAGGCAGGGGGAGAGAAGCGGGCAGCGACTGCCTCTCTCCCCCTGCCTTTCCTGGGGGTGTATCGGCGTATAACACGCACACAGACTTTAGGCTAAAAATTTTAGCCTAAAAAGTGCGTGTTATACGCCGATAAATACGGTAATTGTCTTTTAGCTATAGTCAGAAACCTGTTTCCTTTGAGATTCACAGGTCTCAGGCTCCCAGTTTTATATCAGGATAAAGTCCCCCATTATCACCTCATTTTAATTTGTTGCCTTGTTTATTTGCTACAGTAATTGATCTTCTGCCTTTTTCATTATGTTTGGTGGCTTATAACAAACTCCTACCAGAATTGTTTTATTTTTATTGCCATATATTTCTACCCATAATGGCTCCACATTGTTTCCCTCCCATATATCCTCCCGTAGTGCGGCCTTCAGACTCGATTTCACATAAAGACAAACTCCTCCCCCTTTCCGTTTTGTCCGATCCTTCCTGAATAGACTATATCCCTGTATGTTGACCGCCCAGTCCAGCTATCGTCGTATATTACGAAGTCCCACCTCTCTATCTACACTATCCTCCCCCTCTATGTTGTAGGTTCCCTCCCCCTCAGTCCCTAGTTTAAACACTCCTCATCCACCCTTCCGGGATCGGACATCCAGGGCCGTTGGTCCTCTCAGGAAGCTCTCCTCTCCATCAAAATTCTGGAACTCCAGGTCATTTTTCCTTTTGCTTCCTCCATTGGCAGAGGATTATTCAGAACCATCCTATTCCTGTCCAGTCAGACAACGCCACAGATGTGGCGTATGTCAATCGCAGCCCCTTGGCAATTGTCGAAGTCTTCAGGATTCTGCTCTGGGCGGAACACAGAGTTCCCTCCCATCTCTCGGCGATACACATCCCGGGGGTGGATAATTGGGAGGCGGACTTCCTCAGCTGCTCTTCGATTGACCCCGGCGAGTGGTCAATCATCCGGAGGTGTTTGCGGAAATTTGCAATCACTGGGGGACCCTGCATGTGGATCTTTGCATCACGTGACAACCGAAAAGTTCCTCACTTCGTCGCAAAGTCCTGCGATGCTCTGGCTGTTGACGCTTTTGTGATCCCCTGGTCACACGTCGTTCTTTCCCCCCCCCCCCCCCCCCCTCTTCTTCTCCTTCCCAGGGTCCTGAGGAAGCTCAAAGCAGAGAGCGTCTCTGCCATTCTCGTGTCTCCTGATTGGCCCAAACGCACGTGGTACGCCGACGTCATTCGGCTCATAGCCGACTTACCACTGTGTCCCAGTTCGTCCCGACCTGCTCTCTTAAGGTCCCCTTTGCCACCCCAATTTACAGTCGCTGCTTTTTTGGTATGGTGGTTTAAACCGTGGTTCTAAATGCCAGGGGTTTTTCTCCCCAGGTGATCCAGACAATGATCTGGGCTCGTAAGCTTTCCTTTGCAAAGATGTATTTCTGATGGTGTGAGTCTCAATCTGTCTCCCACCAGTCGTTTTTTTTTTCTCTTCCGCGTTGTTACAACACTCCCTGACAGGTAGAGGAAGCCGCCGCTTTGAATGATCCCCTTCTCCAGGAACGCAGGTTGGGTCCAGCCGACCGTCCAACTCCCGACCGGAGGATACGAACGCGGCCGCTCCCGATCAGCAAATCAGTCGAACTCCTTCCATCGCTAGAAATAAGGAAAGCGCTGTCCCAATAGTAATTTCCCCCCCCCCCCCCCTCACAAACGAGACCAGCTGCGTCTTGAGGGTCAAACAGGAATGAATTTAATGGGGCTACCTGCCCGGTATTTATGCAAGTCTCCACCAGGGGACCTGATGGAAGACTGTAAAACATAGTGGACAGTAGCCAATCGCAGTGGCTTCAACATAAGCACTTCCCACTTTACCCATACCCTCCCTCCTCTCTATCCCCCAGACAACTGGGAAGAAATCCAATTATCTCCCAGGACAGAGACAATCTCCATCCCAGAACACAACAACATTGAACACATTGAAACATATAAATGACGAAATAGAAGGCGGGCGGCAGCTTCCAGCGGTGTTTGGTAGATAAAGGGTCAGTTTTTAGTTCCATAGGGTTTGTACCGAACACTGCTGATTTTTCCTCGGGTCCCAAAAACGGCCGCCGCCTTGTGGTCGGCGAATGACGACCACCCGTACGAATGGAATGGAGAGGTGTCTGCGGTTAACCACAACGTTCTAATTGGGGCCAGGAGGTTAACCAGCAGATGGATCCGTCACACGCGTCATTTCCTTTTTACAGTCTGGCCTGGAGCAATGTTTGGCCCTCAGTTCTTCTTTTTTTTTATTTTTATTTTTTATTTTTAATTTTTTTGTTGAAATACAAAAAGCAAAAATAAACATTTGTTACAAACATGAAATGGAGGAATGCAATATAAAATAAGGGTTACTCAGTTCTCTTAAGGATCATGTGTCGGCGTGCTCTATTCTTTCAGCGCTCCCTAGTGTCTGACCCTTACATCCGCACCTTTTTTGCAGGGTGTAGCTTATGCAGCTCCACCATTCAGATCCCCCCCCCCACTCCACCGTGGGATCTCAACTTGTTTCTCTGTGCATTACAGGGTGCTCCATTTTGAAGCTGCTGTTCCCCCATCTGGTTCTGCATCAGGACAAGGTGGTTTTTCGACCAACCCCCACCTTTTTACCTAAGGTCTCTTCTTTTCACCTTAATGAGGATATCGTCCTCCATCTTATTGCTCAGCTCCCTCTCATCCTAAGGAGCGCTTGCTTCATTGTCTTGACGTGGTTCGGGCTGTTCGGATCTACCATTGGTCACTTCATCTTTTTCGTCAGTGTGACTCCTTTGTGCTTCCGGAGGGTTGTCGTAAAGGACTTCCAGCTTCGAAGGCGACCATTTCACGGTGGTTCCATTCTGCCATATCAAAGCCTTCCGCTGCAGACGGAAGACTCTGCCTTTTTGGGTCACAGCTCATTCCGTTGGGGCCTCCTGGACTCTCCGCTACCAGGTGCACACTTCTGCGTCTCCTGATGTCGACTTGGATCGCAAGGTGTTGCAGGCGGCTGTTGCTCAGCCTTCCACCTGATTTTGCTTTGGGGTTCTCTCCCACCCCAGAGACTGCTATTTGTACGTCCCACTGACTGTGTCCTCCCAATGGAGCTGACCAATGGGGAACACAGCACCCACTCCTTTTTGTTCTGGTTTACTCTGGTTTTGTTTTTGTTTTTTTGTTTTTTGTCTGGAGGGTAGTTCGGTTATTTTTGTCTGTGGTTTCCCTCGGGCAGTTGCTGTTTTTTTTTATTTTATTTTATTTATTTATTTATTTTTTCTTCTTCCTTCTCTGTCGATCCTCTACTACTGCTTTGGGACTAAACTGATTAGCTCATAGTCAGTAGGCGGGGTACATCCTGCCAAGAGGGGCTGACTTTCTTTTAGTTTTGCCTAGTGTCCGCCTGTTAGTGGCAGCAAGATATACCTGTCTGTGTCCCCCAATGGATCCTCCGAGATTTTACAGTAAGCATAAAAATATCTACTTGTCTTCTTTCATGGGAGAAATGTCACCACAGGCTAAGGGATATCCATATTCAGAAGGATTGTTTGCAATGAGAGAGGCCAGATGTCAAGTTGCACTTGGGGCTTGGGAACACCCTGAGTGCACCAAGCTAGCTCATTTACATAAACAGAAAAAGGGCCATAACTGAGAAACAGCCACGGATCACAAAACTATAAAGACCGTTGTCATCAGTGTAACTCGCACTGCAAAACCACTAGGTTAGTGCAGGACACTGCATATGTTTTTTGTGTTTTTTCTTCTTTTAATTACCCAATTTAAAGAAAAAAAGTGTAAGGTCACATTTTACCAATGGTACCAATGAAAACCTCAATTGGCTTCACGAAATATATTCACATCCACTAGATGTTATGCATGCATTATAGCGTTATTACCACATACAGCTACTCATGGCATCATTTTAACAATAACGGTCAGCAATGGCAAGGGTTTGAGGAAATACTTTCATGTCTATTTTCAGCTTGATGCACTTCTTACACTAGCCTCAAAGACTGCAGAAATCTGAAATGTATTTAGTGGGTACTGTCAGTTCCAGTCAGATAGGACAGGAGTGAGCACAATTGAGTGCTAGACTGAAAGTCCCACTTCCTGGACTTTGTCCCAGGCTGTGCTTCAGCTGGGACAAAGATGATGTTGCAGCCAGACCAGATAATATTCTGAATGGTACTGGAACTCTTAGTGGTCTAATTTTTATAAGCCATAACTTAAAGTAAATAGAAATGGTTTATGAAGTATATTAGAAAGGTTAAAGTGTACCCGTCAGATCCAACCAAAAACTTTTTCTTTTTTAAATGTCACTCAGTACCTAACCCTGACCATGTACATCTAATTTTTGTGTCTAGCACCTTTTATTTATATTTTTATTACACTTTTAATTTAGCTCACTAGTCCGAATTACTGTCAAAGGGAGGGGGCGTGGCCTCACTGCAGGTCTCCGCCCCCTCCCTCAGTATGCTGTCTGCTCACATCTTCCCTAGCATTATCAAAACTACAAACCTATTAGTTTTGTCTACTTTACAACATATCAAAAGTTTTTGTATCTGACAGTGCCCATTTAAGATTTTGCCAAGATGTAAATCGTATAAAATGTTTTTGATTCAGACAGTGCCCATTTTAAAATGTTTTCTTTGTATTCACTTCAGCTTCCTACTGTTGTATGTAGCTTGTGCAAAAAAGAAGGCCATCTAAAGAAGGACTGTCCAGAAGACTTTAAAAAAATTGAACTAGAACCTTTGCCACCACTTAATGCTAAGTTCCAACAGCTCTTGGATCAAGTTTGTATCCAGTGTTACGGTATGTATTCTGAGTAAACTGGAAGGGTGGTTGGCATGTTCTGCCACTTTGTAGACTATCATGAATCACATCTGTAGAACATGTTCACATCTAGCAATGTATCCACTGATTAATTTACATAGCCTGCCTTAGAATTCTGCTGGGTGCCTGCTTCAGGCCAACCACCAATTGTTCTCTGATCCTATCTGAGCAGGTTAGACTGGTTACAGGATTTTAAGCATTGATGCAGTGAAATCTGGAGGGTTTCTCTACTGCATCAGACTAAAATGATTGTTGGAGCTTCCAATCTATTTTCCATAATGCAATCCAGCAGATGCATACAATGAGACATCAGAATAAACTTATTTGGAGTATATTGGTGCGACTTTAAGCTTCAAAAGTAAAAAAAAAGCTTAATTCAGGAATATTTGTAATACATAAGAATCTTACCTTGTTGTTCACTGGTCTGTCTTATACAGAGGATTTTCGCCCCACTTCTCTAGAAGATAAGGCTCGGGAGCTTATAAGGCGTGATCTGGAGGACTTTATTAGACGAGACTTTAAGGGTAAATATAACTTTATATATATCCTACTTGGTCATATAGATGAGCGTACATTTTTTTTTTTTTCCCCCCTACCGTGACTTGATGATCTTTCCCAGTACGTTGCTTTGAGTAACAATATTTGCAGTTACTAAGGGCTCTGTTATAAGGGCTCTGTTACACGAATGATTATCCATTGAACTGGCAGATATTGCACTGTGTAATAGGACCAGAGATCGTATATCCTATTGCATGTTCATTGTCTAGTCATATAAAGGCTGTATATAAACAAGTGCCAGTGTACAACATTGTGGCGGGAGCCTGGCAAAACGATTTAAGAGAGCCCCAATATTCACAAGGTGTTGCCCTTTTTTTGTATCTGAGGCTTGTATTTTGTCATGTTGTGCTCTAGGGACACACATAGGAAATCTTGTAAAAATCTGAATTAACCCCTTCCCGCTATTGGACGTATGCATAAGTCCAGGCGAACTACACGTTCGCGCAAATGGACGTATGCATACGTCCAAGCGATCTCCTGCTCTGCCGCGGGCAGCGCAGGAGATCGCGGGTGGGACTCAGCTGTCAATCACAGCCGGAGTCCCACTGCAGCTGCCGGGGCCGCAATCGCCCCGGTCCCGGCAGCATTAACCCCATAGATGCCGTGATCAGTTCTGATCACGGCATCTATGGTGTTTGCAGGGCGAGCGCTCTCCCCCTACCCATCAACGGCGGCGCCACAATAAAATAAGGGGCATCGAGGGTGTCCAAGACACCCTCGATCCCCCTTGAAGAGATAGGAGTGAGGTGGCAGGGGTTACACCCCTCCTATCCCTGTTATTGATCGGCGGAGCGGCCGACCAATAGCAGACTGGGGGCGGGGGGGTTAAAGTTCGGTTCCCCCCCCCCCGCTATGCCCACCCATCTGTGTCCGGGCACAGCGGGGGGAACCGTGTAGCGGCAGCGGCGGTCACTTACCGGCGGCGGCTGTGATCATGGCGGCGGTGGAGGGGAGTATGGCGCCGCGTGTCCGGGAGTCTGTTGCCTAGCAACATCTGCAGGGCGACAGTTTGGAGAGTGGTCTCTAAACTGTGGCCCTCCAGATGTTGCAAAACTACAACTCCCACCATGCCTTGACAGCTGTTTGCTGTGTTGGCATGCTGGGAGTTGTAGTTTTGCAAGATTTAGAGGGGTTCAGGCTAGAGATCACGGACAGTGGTCTCTAAACTGTAGCCCTCCAGATGTTACAAAACTACAACTCCCAGCATGCCCAGACAGAAGTTTGCTGTCTTAGCATGCTGAGATTTGTAGTTTTGCAACATCTGGAGGGCCACAGTTTAGAGACCACTGTCAGTGATCTCCAGCCTGAACCCCTCTAAATCTTGCAAAACTACAACTCACAGCATTCAGGAACAGCAAATGGCTGTCTCGGCATGCTGGGAGTTGTACTTGCGTGCCTCCAGCTGTTGCATAACTACATCTCCCAGCATTCCCTTTGGCAATCAGTACATGCTGAGAGTTGTAGTTCTGCAACGGCTGGAGGCACACTGGTTGGGAAATACCGAGTTAGGTAATAGGTTCTATTACCTAACTCAGTATTTTCCAACCTGTGTGCCTCCAGCTGTTGCAAAACTACAACTCCCAGCATGCATGTTCTGTCAGTGCATGCTGGGAGTTGTAGTTTTGCCCCCCCCCTCCCATATGAATGTACAGGTTACATTCACACTGGCGGCGGATTACAGTGAGTTCCCTGCTTCAAGTTTGAGCTGCAGCCGCAGCTCAAACTCCTAGCGGGAGACTCGGTGTAATCCGCCGTCAGTGTGAATGTAACCTAAAAACGCTACACTACACTAACATAAAATAAAGAGCAAAACACTACATATACACACACGTACACTGCCCCCCCCCCCCCCCCCCCCAATAAAAACGTATCCTACAGCAGTGTTAACAAAACGGAGCCTCCAGCTGTTGCAAAACAAAAACTCCCAGCATTTCCGGACAGCCATTGTCTGTCCAAGCATGCTGGGAGTTTAGCAACAGCTGGAGGCACCCTGTTAGGGGTATTCTACACCAGTGATTCCCAATGTCAATCCCTAATTTAGGCCTCAAATGCGCATGGCGCTCTCACTTTGGAGACCTGTCGTATTTCAAGGCAACAGTTTAGGGCCACATATGGGGTATCGCCGTACTCGGGAGAAATTGCCTAACAAATTTTGGGGGGCTTTTTCTCCTTTTACCCCTTATGAAAAAGTAAAGTTGGGGTCTACACCAGCATGTTAGTGTAAAAAAAAAAAAAAAACATTTTTGTACACTAACATACTGGTGTTGCCCCATACTTTAAAATTTCACAAGCGGTAAAAGAAAAAAAGCCTCCAAAATTTGTAACACAATTTCTCCTGAGTATGGAAATACCCCATATGTGGGCGCAAAGTGTTCTGGGGACGCACAACAAGGCTCAGAAGGGAGAGTGCACCATGTAAATTTGAGGTCTAAATTGGTGATTTGCACAGGGGTGGCTGATTTTACAGCGGTTCTGACATAAGTGCAAAACAATACCCACATGTGACCCCATTTTGGAAACTACACCCCTCACGGAATGTAATAAGGGGTACAGTGAGCATTTACACCCCACAGGTGTCTGACAGATCTTTGAAACAGGGGTCTGTGAAAATGAAAACTAAAATTTTTTAATTTGCACAGCCCACTGTTCCAAAGATCCGTCAAATGCCAGTGGGGTGTAAATTCTCCCTGCACCCGTTATTACCTTCTGTGAGGGGTGTAGTTTTAAAAATGGGGTCACGTGGGGGGGTCCACTGTTCTGGCACCACGGGGGGCTTTGGAAATGCACATGGCCAAATTCTCTCTCCAAAAGCTCAATGATGCTTCTTCTCTTCTGAGCATTGTAGTTCGCCCCCAGTGCACTTCACGTCCACTTATGGGGTATTTCCATACTCAGAAGAGATGGGGTTACAAATTTTGGGGAGTATTTTCTGCTATTATCCCTTGTAAAAATGTAAAATTTGGGGGAAAACAAGCATTTTAGTGTAAAAAAAATAAAAAAATTTTTTACATATGCAAAAGTCGTGAAACACCTGTGGGGTATTAAGGTTCACTTTACCCCTTGTTGCGTTCCCCAAGGGGTCTAGTTTCCAAAATGGTATGCCATGTGGTTTTTTTTTTTTTTTTTTGCTGTCCTGGCACCATAGGGGCTTCCTAAATGCGACATACCCCCCGAGCAAAATTTGCTCTCAAAAAGCCAAATATGACTCCTTCTCTTCTGAGCATTGTAGTTCGCCCGTAGTGCACTTCAGGTCAACTTATGGGGTACCTCCATACTCAGAAGAGATGGGGTTACAAATTTTGTGGGGTATTTTCTGCTATTAACCCTTGCAAAAATGTGAAATTTGGGGAGAAACACACATTTTAGTGAAATTTTTTTTTTTTATTTATTTTTTTTTTTTTACATATGCAAAAGTCATGAAACACCTGTGGGGTATTAACCTCCCTGGCGGTATGATTCTGTCTGGAAATGTGTACCAAAAGCGGTACAATTTTTTTTTACTGAATTTCACATTCCCCTCTCCCTTGTCACATCCCCCGTCACATTCATCCCCCGTCACATTCTCCCCCTTCATGTTACATTCCCCTCCCCTTGTCACATCCCCCCTTCATGTCACATTCCCCTCCCCCCTGTCACATCCCCCCTTCATGTCACATCCCCCCTGTCACATTCCCCCCCCCTTGTCACATTCCCCCCCCTTGTCACATTCCCCCCCCTTGTCACATTCCCCCCCTTGTCACATTCCCCCCCTTGTCACATTCCCCCCCTTGTCACCTTGTCCTGCAGCAAATACACTAGGTTTGCCGGCAGATTTCAAACCTAGTGTATTTGCTGCAGAACAAGCCCTTTCCCCTTCAGCCAATCACAGGCTTTACACCACTGCGGCCTGTGATTGGCTGAAAAGTGAAAGGTCCTAGAAGATGAATAGTGAAGAGAGGACACCCCGGACCGCACAGAGGGGAACGGCATCTGCAGGGACCGGTACTAGGTGAGCAAAAGGTTTTTTATTTTACTACTTCTTCCTTTTACACTTAGCTCAGTGTTTTTCTACCAGGGGGCCTCCAGCTGTTGTGAAACTACTACTCCCAGCATGCCCGGACAGCCTTTGGCTGTTCGGGCATGCTGAGAGTTGTAGTTTTGCAACAGCTGGAGGCCCCCTGGTAGAGAAACACTGACTTTTAGTATTTTTCTTTACCTGCTCTGGCCGGCCCCCGCAACGGGAGCCGACCAGAGCAGGTAATCGCATGTTTTCCCGGGGGCTGCATCCCTATATCGCATTGCTTTTGCGATATATCATGCAGCCCGGCCGGGAACTCTGCAATTCTACCCCGAGCGTGACTCGGGGTTACCGATCCTGGCAGGGAAAATTAACCCCGAGTCATGCTCGGGATTACCGCTCAGGAGGTTAAGGCTCACTTAATTCCTTGTTACGTTCCTCAAGGGGTCTAGTTTCCAAAATGGTATGCCATGTGTTTTTTTTTTTTTTTTTTGCTTTTTTGGCACCATAGGGGCTTCCTAAATGCAACATGCCCCCCAAAAACCATTTCAGAAAAACGTACTCTCCAAAATCCCCTTGTCGCTCCTTCGCTTCTGAGCCCTCTACTGCGCCCGCCGAACAATTTACATAGACATATGAGGTATGTGCTTACTCGAGAGAAATTGGGCTACAAATTCAAGTATAAATTTTATCCTTTTACCCCTTGTAAAAATTCAAAAATTGGGTCTACAAGAACATGCAAGTGTAAAAAATGAAGATTTTGAATTTTCTCCTTCACTTTGCTGCTTTTCCTGTGAAACACCTAAAGGGTTAAAACACTTACTGAATGTCATTTTGAATACTTTGGGGGGTGCGGTTTTTGTAATGGGGTCATTTATGGGGTATTTCTAATATGAAGACCCTTCAAACCTTAACTGGTCCATGAAAAATAGCGAGTTTGAAAATTTTGTGAAAAATTGTAAAATTGCTGCTGAACTTTGAAGCCATCTGATGTCTTCCAATAGTAAAAACATGTCAATTTTATGATTAAAATATAAAGTAGACATATTGTATGTGAATCCAAAAAAAAATATTTGGAATATCCATTTTCCTTACAAGCAGAGAGCTACAAAGTTAGAAAAATGCAAAATTTTCAATTTTTTTCATCAAATTTGGGGATTTTTCACCAAGAAAGGATGCAAGTTACCACGAAAATTTACCACTATGTTAAAGTTATTCCAGAGTTATTAATGTTTAAAGTGACAGTGGTCAGATGTGCAAAAAAGGCTGCGTCCTAGAGGTGAAAATGGGCTGTGTCCTTAAGGGGTTAAGGGAATAAAGGAGTCACTGTGTTACAGAAAAAAAATTAATTAAAATTAAATCTGCACCAAAAATTAAATTTTTTCCTCCTTGCTTTAATTTCTGTGAAACGTCTAAAGGGTTAATAAACTGTCAAAACCCCTCAAATTCTCTTCAGACCTGAACGGGTCTCTAAAAAATTAGGAAAATTGCTGTTAATTTAGAAGCTCTAACTTTCTAAAATAATTACATATGGTAAATGTGAATTCATAACTAATACATTTGGCATGATTCTTTTTTACAAGCTGAGAATTTCACATTTTAGGACACACATTTTCCTTTTAAAAAAAAAAAGTGTCAATTTTGATAAATGCATTAAGTTATTACCCCATAATGTTACTCATACAGATTTGAAAAATGGGGCTCTGGTGTGAAGGCATAAACTGGCAACGACTGCAAGGGGTTAAGGGAATGGGTCGGTCTGTTTTTAAACTTCCCTAAATTTCATTGCAATGTTTATTTTCCACTCTTTCTTCATAGGAGCCAGGCTCAGTCTGTTTGGTTCTTCAAAAAATGGCTTTGGGTTTAAACAGAGTGACTTAGATATCTGCATGACGTTTGAGGGCATGGAAACTGCTGAGGTAATAGACAGACATACTTTAGTAAAATATAGTGCTATGCAGTAGGCCCTAGAATTATGGTTTTGTTTTTTTGTTTTTCTTGTTAGGAATTGGATTCTATTAGGACTATTGAAGAGTTGGGAAGGCATCTTAGAAGACATCAGGGTAATATTTTAACTGTCAAGATACATTTACAGTTTTTGTTTTAACACAGTGCTGTTTTTTTTTTCTCTCCCTAAAAAAAAAATCGGTCAGTCTTCCGAGGGCATACATTACTGACACAAATTTAGTTTTTTGTGTGCTGGAGATTTTGCTGTGCCTTTTTAACACCGGTTATTCTATGCAGCTAATCTGCACCCTGGCTACCTGACAATGAGGTTTCTACAGGCTGTAGACTACAAAA
Source organism: Hyla sarda (assembly GCF_029499605.1). Lineage (NCBI taxonomy): Eukaryota > Metazoa > Chordata > Amphibia > Anura > Hylidae > Hyla > Hyla sarda. Next base: position 380,259,894 of record NC_079189.1, on the reverse strand, counting down.
TGAATTCCCACTAAAGAATGGAATTGACACAGATTTCTGTAAGAAATAGGTGTAAATTCCATGTCAAAAATCGGTGCGCAAATATATGCTGTGTGAAGAGTGCAGTGACTGATTTTTGTTCGGGAAGTGGTTGTACAAACCAAGGAATGTGTGTCCAAGTATTCAGCCATTTAGCAAAATGTAGCTTTGAGGTGCATGTTTGTGATTCCTAGTGGGTGGGCTTTACTGTATATATAAAAGATCTGTGGCATGCTACTGATTTTTTATTTTTTTTTTTCTCTCTAAAGGCTTGAGAAACATTCTTCCCATTACTACAGCTAAAGTGCCAATTGTTAAGTTCTACCATGTAAGAAGTGGTCTTGAAGGAGACATCAGTTTATATAACACACTGGTAAGAAAACTTAAGAGATGCTGACTAAAAGGCGGTTCTTGGAAGCGTATTGTAGACAGTGTGAAACCAGTCCCTGTGTGTGTGTGTTTTTGTTTTTGGCTCAACACTACTGTAGGCTTTACAATCCATGCTGCATCATCAAGGCTGTTACAGTTGTTAAATTTACTGAGGAATGTGGGTAAAAAAAAATAAAAAAAAAATCGGCAAATTTAGCTTTCCAAAAAGTGCTGTCTTAGGCTGCATTCACACTTCATTTTCACATTACGGGTGCTGGATCTTGTTGGGAGGGTCAAACCGGGCTCTCCCGTACCCCAGCCGGACCAGCGATGAACTCAATTTACTTTAATACGCCGACCGGAGTCAAACGGTGACTCCGGTCAGCTCATTTTGGACCCGTATGTGGTTTCCTGACCGTACCTAAAACCGTAGTATACTACGGTTTTAGGTCCGGTTACAAAACCAAATACGGGTCAAAAATGAGCCAACCGGAGTCACCGTTTGACTCCGGTCGGCTCATTAAAGTAAATTAAGTTCAGCGCTGGTCCAGCTGGGGTACGGGAGAGCCCGGTTTGACCCTCCCCAGCCGGATCCGTCACCCGTAATGTAAAAACGAAGTGTGAATGCAGCCTTACATGTATAGTTTTTATCCCAGGTTTGTTTATAGTACAACAGATTTTACTGTGTCTGAAGATGACAGTTGAAACGGATTATTTATATATTGTATGTGTATATATTATATTATTATAATAATTTTTATATATTTTATAATATATAATCATTTATAATATATTGCTCCATTGGGGGACACAGACCATGGGTGTATGCTGCTGTCACTAGGAGGCTTGACACTATGGCAACAAGAAAAGTCTGCTCCTCCCAGCAGGGTATACCTGCCCACAGACACATGAGGTAATCAGTTTTAGCTTAGTGTCTTAAGGAGGTGGACATGGTCTGGAGTTCTCCAGACCAGGTCTTATATTTTATTATTTTCCTAGATTAGGGATGTGTTTTTTATTCCTTTTTCTTTCCTGTTTACAGGTGGGGACTCAGGAACTGCGGCTCACTGTTTCCCCATTGCGATTGATGGGGCACAGACATTGCGTATATGTGCTGTTAACCCCCTCTCGCCAACGGTCAGCGACTGGTGTTGTACCTCATTGGTCCGGGTCCCCCTATCTCCCTGCTTGCCTTGCTCGCACATGGTAGCCCTGCGTGATGCAGGTGACAAAAGGCTGGCTGAAAGTTTCATAGAAGACTTCATTTGGCAAGTTCTTCTGACTGAGGTGAGTATTTTTCCCTTTCTCCCTTAGGTGCAGATTTGCAACCTCTGGAGACCCTCAGTTTTGGCCCACCTTTCTTAGGGTCTAATGGGGGAAATTTCGGCATCTGGAGCGCTTTAGCTCCGCCCACCCAGGCTGCCGGAGCTTCTATTGGCGCAAACTGACCACCAATTAGCGTTGTGTGCGCGATTATGGTGGCACGCCCCTCTCTTGCTATTGGCTATTGCTATTCTCCCTTCTCTATCTACACTAGAGCGGAGTTCTCCTCACAGCAGCTGCCCTGGGGACACAGACTCGGGTGAGTCCTTTTTTACTATGTCCGTGTCCAGAACGGTTCCTCCCTCTAAACGGTCAACTGTCTGTAAATGCTGTAACTCCAAAATGCCCGTTTCTGCTGAACCCACTTGCTCTGCCTGTTCCACTGCTCCCCAAGACCCCCCTGCTATTCTACCCCGGTTGTCTTCCAGACCCGGTAGGTTCGACCGCCCCTCCAGCCTGGGTTTTCTCCCTCCCCCAGTCTATATCCGACTTGGCTCAGGTCTCCCGTTATGTGGTGACTGCATTGGAGTGGCCCTCCCCTATGACGCTCTCGCAGAGTCATAGGGGTGTTTTTCATCTGACTCATCCTCCGAGTCTTCTGCCAGGCACAGGCGCTCCCCTCAAAGACATCACCCCGTTACTCCGCCCTGTAGCAAGCATTGCTCCCCTAGAGGACGCTCCCATGGTCGCTGCCCTGGCTCTCCAGACCCGCGTACCAGGTCAGTCTCCCTCTCTTCCAGGGCCACCTCACACGTTCCCATTCACCTGGAGAACTTGTGGATGAAGTTTACGATTCGGCCTCTGATTCAGAGGACCGCAAGGATATGTCGGACATGGTGCACTCATTGGTCTCGGCCATAAGAGACACCTTCCATCTAGAGGACCAGGAACTTCGGACGTGGCTCCAGAAGTTTCCTTTCATCGTGCCCAACCTCCAGGGCTGCCTTACCTCCTTCCCATTCACCCAGAGAACTTGTGGAGGAGGTTTCGGATTCAGTCTCCGACTCAGAGGACCACACGGATGTGGTGTACTCATTGCTTTCGGCCAGAAGAGACACCTTCCATCTAAAGGACCCAGGAACTTCAGACGTGGCTCCAGAAGTCTCCTTTTTTCGTGCCCGACCGGTACCCAAGACCTTCAGCTCTCACGCTGAATTTGATGCCCTGCTGGTATCCGCCTGGAGGCACCCTGACAAGAAGTTTCAGGAAACGAAGAAGGTTCAAGAGCGGTATCCCTTCGCCAAGGACCTCATTGCTCGGTGGACCTCCTCTCCAACTGTGGATCTACCGATCTCCCGCCTGGCCGTAGGCTGATGCGGCTGCCTTCAAGGATCCAGCGAACATGAAGGTGGAGACTTTGGCAAACTTTGCCTTTAAGACATCAAGATCTTCCTGCTTTTGCTTCGGCCTGGGTGTCAAGGGCCCTTTCAGTATGGTCTCCCATCTCCGCCAGGGTAGTCTTCAAGATCCTTCTGGAGGATTTATTTAATCTAGCGCTCCGATGCTCCGCAGCTGGACATTTTCTGTGTTCCGCTTCCATGCGCAGCCACTGTGCTGCCTTTGCCACAAGCTACCTGGTAGCCACCGTTCCTCTGTGGATTAAAGCCTGGAATGTGGACGCCGCCTTCAGGTAGTGAGGCGATGGGCGGAAAAGAGTTCTTTATTACCTCTGGATAAGGCTCACATAACCGCTTTCCGTCGTAAGTCCTCCTTCTGGTTCTGCGGACCTTTGGTGCTACCAAAGGTTACCAACAAAGGGTCCAGCCGGGCGCCTTCACGGGAAGAGAGCTCCCTCCTTCCGGACCTGTCCTTCCCAGAGGTCAGCTATCCGTTCTGGCCGCTTTGCGGCCCCATCAGGGACCCGTAGGCCTTCCTCGGTCTGATGGGTCGCCCCCACCTGCCGAACTTTCTGGGTGGTGGGTTGCCTCTTACTCTTTTGGGATGCCTGGACCACGCACATTTAGGATCCAGCCCCTTTTTTGTCCAGGGAGTAATTGTCCCGATTCCTTCAGGGGATCGTTTTCGAGGTTTATTCCAACCTCTTTTGTGGTCCCCAAGAAAGGCGTTTCTACCTGGCGGTCTTATTTCTGTTGGTGTGAAACTCAGCCTTTTTCTCCGGTCGTGGTTGGCTTTCAGCTCCCTTAGGGGGTCAAAGTTCGGCCGTTTCCATTCATTTTCAACGTTCTCTGTTGTTCAATTATCATGTCGGAACCTAGTTCAGGGAGTGGCACAAGCTGCCCCTCCTGATCAGTCCCCTTTTTTCCCTTGGGACTTGCACTTGGTCTTAGATGCCCTGCAAGGCCCCCCTTTTGAACCCCTCAGGGACATTTCCTGGTTGTATACCAGGACAAGTTGTTTTGTTTTCCGTCCAGGTCCGTCCTTCGTACCGGATTATGGTTTTGGCTTTTTCATCTCAATGAGAACATCGTCCTACCATCCTTTTGGCCTGCCCCTTCTCATCCCTGGAAGCGTTTGTTCCACAACCTGTTGTGGTCATGGGACAAGACAACCATTTTGGGAGCTTACCACTGCAAAGGGAAGATCCCACTCTTCAGGGTTTTGGCTAATTTCACCCGTTTTTCGGGGCATCTTGGGCCCTCCGCTACGTGGCTTCGGCCTTGCAGTTCTGTAAGGCGTCCGCGTGGTCATCTTTGCACTCTTTCTCATGGTGCTACCAAATTCATACCTTCGCATCAGTTGATGCTACTCTGGGCTGTAAGATGTTGTAGACGGTGGTGGTCCCACCGTCCACCTGTCTGATCCCATGGATCGGCTTTGGTACGTCCCATGGTCTGTGTCCCCCAATGGAGCCGTTAAAGAAAATGCTTACCGTAAAATCTTTCTCGAAGGATCCATTGGGGGACACAGCTCCCACCCTTTTTTTTTCTGGTGTTCCTATTTCAGTTATCTGTCCGAAGGTGTGTTCAGTTACCTTTTTCTTCTGATTGCTCGGACAGTATGTGGTTTTCTCTTGACTTATTGCTCTGGGACTAAAACTGATTACCTCATGTGCCTGTGGGCAGGTATACCCTGCTGGGAGGAGCCGACTTCTCTTGTTGCCATAGTGTCAAGCCTCCTAGTGACAGCAGCATACACCCATGGTCTGTGTCTCCCAATGGATCCTTCGAGAGAGAGATTTTACGGTAAGCATAAAAAATCTCCTTATTTAATATTATACACGATAGATAGATATTTTATAATATAAATATATTTTATAAGATAGAGAGATACTATATAAAATAGAAACCTTGATGAAAACCCCCAAATCAGCATACTCCAATTTTTTTATGAATGAAACACAACGCATGCCCCTCATCAGGTTGTGTGGTATTACAACTTGGCTCCATTCACTTCAATGAAACTAAGCTGCAAAACCACACATAACCCGGGAGCTGAGCACGCGTCTTAGCAGGGTGGTCCCAGTGGCCTGTGGCTAATTCTGGACATTATCGATTTGTGGTGCTGTCCGGCATTTACCTCCTTTATTTTTTTTTTCCGCGGCGTCTAAAATGTTGGGAAAAAAAAACATCCTGGCAGCTCAGCGAAACTGAACGGGACCACGGCAGTGAAAATGCGGTGTCCCAATCAGCTGAGAGGACAGTCCGGTGCCTCGATGCTCCATGAAGCCTCAGCAGCCTGGAGCAATTGAGCACTGATAACACTGATCAATGCTATGGCATAGCATTGAACAGTGTATGCAATCTGAAGATTGCATGTAATAGTCCCCTATGGGGACTAAATAAAAGTGTAAACATTTAATAAATGTGAGTTAACCCCTTCCCTAATAAGTTGGAACTACCACCGTTTCTCATTAAAAACAAATATGTAAACGTGTGGTATTGCTGCATAAATGTCAAATTATAAAAATAACATTAAACCACATGGTCAAAGGTGGTCAAATAGAGATTAGCGAACTTACAGTAAATTAAATTCGTCTACGAACTTCTCGGCTCGGCAGTTGATGACTTATCCTGCATAAATTAGTTCAGCTTTCAGGTGCTCCGGTGGGCTGGAAAAGGTGGATACAGTCCTAGGAAAGAGTCTCCTAGGACTGTATCCACCTTTTCCAGCCCACGGGAGCACCTGAAAGCTGAACTAATTTATGCAGGATAAGTCATCAACTGCCGAGCCGAGAAGTTCGTGACTAATCGAATTTACTGTAAGTCCACTCATCTCTAGTGTATACGTAAAAAAAAAAAAATACCAAAGTCCAAAATTGCGTGTTTTTGGTCACATTGTATACCCCAAAATGTATGGAAAGCTCTCAAAGTCCCATCAAAACAAAAATGGTACCTATGAAAACTACAGATCAGGGTGCAAAAAGTGAGCCCTCCCACATCTCCATATAGGGGAAAAATAAAGTTAGAGGTCGGAAGAGGATTTTTTTTTTTATTTTTTTTTATTTTTATTTTTTTTTAAGAATTAAAACCTATAAGAGTTGGGTATCATTTTAATCGTATGGACCGATAAAATACAGATAAGGTGTCGTTTTTACTGAAAAGTGCAATTTCAAGCTAAAATTTCAAGCTTAAAATCTGTTATACGCCAATAAAACCCACTGCGGTTCAATGATTTAAAGTGACCGCCTTAAATTACCGTATTTATCAGGGTATACCATGCACCGGCTTATAACACGCACCCTCATTTTACCAAGGATATTTGGGTAAAAAAAGTTTTTTTTACCCAAATATCCTTGGTAAAATGAGGGTGTGTGCATGTGTATACCCCGATACACTGTTTCTTACCCCTCAGAAGCCCCCAGGAAAGGCAGGGGGAGAGAGGCCGTTGCTGCTCGCTTCGCTCCCCCTGCCTTTCCTGGGATCTAGAGCCCTGCTGCCGCCGCTTCTCTCCCCCTGGCTATCGGCGCTGCTGCCCCATTGCCTCCCCCATACCCGTTTTTATAATTACCTGTTGCCGGGGTCGTGTCCGCGCTGCTTCTGGTTCCAGTGTGGCGTCCCCTGCGTCGTTGCTATGCGCTGCGTGGCGCAATGACGAGTGACGTCTTCAACCAGACGCCACACCAGAGCCAGAAGCAGCGCGGACCTGACCCCGGTAACAGGTAATTATAAAACCCCAGGAAAGACAGGAGGAGAGAAGCGGGCAGTGACTGCCTCTCTCCCCTGCCTTTCCTGGGGGCTTCTGCGGGGTCAGAAAAACCGGGGATGGGGGAGGCAATGGGGCAGCGGCGCCCGCAGTCTCTGGACCCCAGGATAGGCATGGGCAGAGAATCGGGCAGCGACGGCAGGTCTCTGGACCTGCAAAAGCCGCTGCAGTTCATTAATTTAAAGCGCCCGCTTTAAATCATTGAACTGCAGCAGCTTATCGGCGTATAACACGCAGATAGACTTTAGGCTAAAAATTTTAGCCTAAAAAAATGCATGTTCTACGCCGATAAATACGGTATGTTTCCCTCCCCATCCCCGGCTTTCAGATTTATTTGTCCTGGGACGTGCTCCGGTACCGGCGGCGTCCTGCGCTGTCGCTGTGCGCTGACAAGTGACGTCCTCAACTCGATGTCACTTGTCATTGCACTTTTTTTGACAAAGTTATAGCTCCCATAGGGGGCTAGAAAATTGCACACACTGATTTCCTACACTAATCACTGCCATGCATTAACATGGCATTGATCAGTGTTATCGCCTGGATCTCGGGCACGGAGCAGTCATTTGGCGATCGGACACGCAGGAGGCAGGTAAGGATTCTCCTGGTGTCCTGTAAGCTGTTTGGGACACTGCGATTTCACCGCGGTGGTCCCGAAGCCAGACTGAGCTGCCAGGATGCGTTCGGTTTCACTTCAGACGTGGCGGTCAACTTTGATCACCGCGTCTAAAGGGTTAATACCGGGCATCACTGCCATCGGTGATGTCTGGTATTAGCCGCGGGTCCTGGACGTTGACGGCCGTCGGGACTGATACGATTCGGGGGGTCACCGCGTGACCTCGTGTTATATCGTGGGAGCCGTCGCAGGACGTGTGTGTGTATATATGTATATATATATATATATATATATATATATATATATATATATATATATATATATATATATAATAAAATAATAAAATATACATCCTGTGTTGATTTTAAATAGGTGATTTTCTGATGGCACATTCTCTTTAAAGCAGCAGTCTGTCATAAATTTATGAAGAGCATCTGCCATGGTGTGGACTTGTGGTGCCTCATATGCATTTTGCAATCTAATCCTAATCTATCTTTTCAGGCTCTTCATAACACTCATCTTTTAGCATCATATGCTGCCATTGACCCAAGAGTCAAATATCTTTGTTATATTATGAAAGTCTTCACCAAGGTACAAGCTGTTTTTTAAAAATATTAATTTATTATACAATTTCTGGTGACCTTACAATTTAATGCTTTTCTCAAAAGATGTGCGACATTGGAGATGCTTCCCGTGGTAGCCTTTCTTCATATGCATACACCCTTATGGTGCTGTTCTTCCTTCAGCAGAGGAATCCACCTGTTATCCCTGTTCTCCAAGAGGTAAGCCAGGTCATGCATACATTTATATTGACTATGGTATGGCTTAATGTCTTCTCACTGCACTTCCATGTAGCCAGCAGTTTAATCCCCCTTTAAGTTAAAATGCTATATTTTACATCCTGAGAAATTAGAGGGCTGTCTGAGTAAAAAAAAAGCTAGGTGCTATAACATAGGGGAAAAAATACTAGAAATAAAAAGGTTACTCCAGCGATAATTTTTTTTTTTTAATATTAAAAGCCTAATACAAAGTTATATAGTCGTACAGAATTGGAAAAATAAAGGGACATATTACTGTCACTTCTCATAACTGCAATTAAGCAGTAACTAAGCTATGGTCTGATTTGTAGTATTCTGCACCGTAGTTGTCACCATTCCATTGTCTTGATCAATAATTCACATACAGCAATGAGATCCACTTGCAGTATAAGATAAACTTTAAATGTCCTTTACATACATCAGTTTCTTTACGTAAACTTTTGAGCTCTCCCAAAACTTGGCAGGTACAGTTCCAAAGTCCTTTTGGTTCAGTGAAGTAATATCAAACGTACCAACTCTTTTCTACTACTTTCTGGCAGTGCTCACTCAGCTGTGAGATCCGGTTCAGGACTGCAGCATCTCACCTGACTGGAGTATAGGAATGACTTTATGGCCAAGACCTTCATATATACATATAGAAATCTGATGCCCACTGTGAAATACTCTGCACTTTTTTATAGTTTTTATTTTTATTTTTTTTAAACAATGTTAAATGTAACTTTTGTTCTAGATCTACACTAATGGCTGTAAGCCTGAAACGCTGGTTGAAGGCTGGAATGTGTATTTCTTTTCCCAATTAGAGGAATTGGTAAGTATGGGCTCTTTTTCCCAGGTTCTTCTGTGTGGTGAGCTTGTATGAAAAGTATGCAAGCGTACAACCCTGAAACACAAGTGTACGTAACGGGTGTGGAAATAAAGATAAATAAATAAAATACTTGTCCAAGGGACTAAAGGGGAACACAGTCTACTTGTTCCTCAATAAAATCTACTTGTCCTGGTAGATTAAATCATTTCAACGAAAATAGTACGTAAAAAAGTTTTTTTATTAGTTTCTGCACTTTTATTTTTTTCCTCCTCGTCCTATAATAGCCATAATTCTTTCCATCTACAGACCCATATGAGGCTTTTTTTTGTGGGGGTGGGGGGGGGGGGGCAAGTATACTTTGGAATGACACCTTTCATTTTTCCATAACTTATGCTCTGAAACAAAAAACAAGTTATTTGTGAGGTGAAATTTAAAAAAATGCTAATTTGTGGTTGTTCTCTTTTTCGCCATTCACCTTGTGGTCAAAATTACATATTATTTTGATACTTTAGGACGGCCTGATTACACAAATACCAAATTTGTTTGGTTTCCGTCATGTTTTAATAATTTTTTTTTTTTACTTTTTAATAAAAAAAAAAAAATCCTGACCCCTATAACATTTTTTTTTTTTCCGTATACTGGGCTGTATGAGGGCTCATTTTTGGGGGTTAATATGCTGTTTGTATCGGTACCATTTTGGTATTGATCAGACTTTTTGAACACTTTATTACTTCATTTTTTTTCTGGGATAGGATGGTATAAACATAAAAAATGCAATTCTGTTGAACGGGATATAAAATGTTATTTAATAGTTCGGACAATTACGCACGTGCCAATACCAAATATGTTTATTTTTATTATGTGTACATATGTTTTATATGGAAAAGTGGGTGATGTGAACTTTTAATATGGAAGGGGTTAATGGGTGTTTTGAAAAATATTTTTATTAAACTTTATTTTTTTTTTTTTTTTTAATACCCTTTTTTTTCCTCTTTTTAGGAGGAATCATTTAGATTCCTCCATACAGATCAATGCAGCTCTATTGAACTCCATTGATCTGTGTTCATTTGGTTTAGCCTGTTCAAGGCAGGCTTAATCAAATGCAGAACTATGGGGCAGCCATGAAGGCAGAGGTAAGCTACCACCACAGGGGCTACAAAAATCAGCTGGGGGCCATCGAGTATGGAGCAGGCTTGAGTCAGGAGCCCGCGCCATACACCCTGAGCACTGGTGTGAGGTGCAGACTTGCGTCCCATGCAAGTCTGCGTCCGCTCCTGCACCTCACACCGGCATTATAAAAAAAATTTAAAAAAAAGGTCCGGCCCTGCTTACTCGATACAGGGCTAAAGCTATGAAAAATTCACCTGCCCGGCGCCGGGAACTACGTGTCCCGGGCGTCGAATAGGATTTCTACATACCTGACATAAGTAGATGGGCTTATCCTACATGTAAGACTTACTATTAAACTGTTACCGTCTAAGGATGAGCCGGCTCGCCCTGAGACTGCAAGCTGTGTATTTTGCGTGCTCCTGACTAGCGCCCGCGTCATACCCGCCGGCCCCCAGCTAATTCCTGTAGCTGGGGGGCGGCCGTTAATAGCCGACAAGCAGCGATCGCCACGGACGGCTATTAACCCTTTAGATCACCACTGTCAAAGTTGATAGTGGCATCTAAAAGGAAATTTAAACCATCCCTGGGGGGGGGGGGGTCGCGGGGGGCGTATCACTGTGGAGGTAGTCAGAGGGCTTTCCTCACGTCCTGTGCTGGCTGCGGCACTGACAATGATAAAGCCTGGCAGGACCAGGCTTCAATCGAGCGCATTTTCCCAAATTCCATATAAAATAACATGTAAACCTAATAAAAATATGTGGTATCACCGCGGAAATGTCCAAACTATAAAAATGTTAGTTAAATCGCACAGTTAATGGCTTACACGTAAAATTCCAAAGTCCAAAATTGCATATCTTTTGGTCACTTTTTATACCCTAAAAAAATGAATAAAAAGCGATCAAAAAGTCCCAACAAAACAAAAATGGTATTGTTAACTTCAGATGACAGCGCAAAAAATGAGCCCTCACACATGCCCATATGTGGAAAAATAAAAAAAAAAGTTATAAGGGTCAGAAGATAACAATTTTACACATAGTAATTTTGGTGCATGTAGTTTATAATTTTTTTTAAGTAGTAAAATAAAATAAAACCTATATAAACTAGGTATCCTTCTAACTGTATGGACCTACAGAATAAAGATATGGTGTCCTTTTTACAGAAAAGTGCACTGCCTAGACTTGGAAGCCCCCAAAATGTTTTTATTTTTATTTATTTTATTTTTTTTGCCCCACAAATATATTTTATCTGGTTTCGCTGTAAATTTTGTGGTGAAATGATTGATGTCATTATAAAGTACAATTGGTGCAAAAAAAGCCCTCATATGGGTCTGTATGTGCAAAATTGAAAGAGTTATGATTTTTAGAAGGTGATGTGGAAAAACCCTGCATCCTTAAGGGGTTAAGGAATTTTTTTTTTTTTTTTAATACATTGTAGCGGTGTTGTCAAACAGGTCTATGGGATTATTTTGAACTTGGTTTTATGAAATCTAAGGAAGAATACATAACGCTGCCTGACTTGTATCTCTATGCCAGACATAGTTTTAGGCATGTTATAGCCACATTTAATCCTCTGTATATTATACATTTACGTAATGCCTAGAAACATATTCTTTACTATTCTTAGCAGAATTGATGACTGAGCTACCTTCATATATTTGGATTACATCAGAGCCACTCTTTAAAGTAACGGACTGTATGGTTAAAAAAACATAAGACTTCAAATTTTGTTTTTTATTTATTTATAGGCAAAGTACTGGCCAGAATATGGAAAAAATAAGGAATCTGTTGGCGAACTATGGCTGGGCCTTCTTCGCTTTTACACTGAAGACTTTGATTTTAAAGAACACGTAATCTCAATCAGAAAAAAGAGCTTGCTGACCACTTTTAAAAAGCAGTGGACATCAAAGTATATTGTCATTGAAGGCATGTACATTTACTTCTAGTAATAACCACCCTTATGCCAGTTATAATAGTCTTTCTTGTAGTATTACAATATGGTGTGCTATACACAGTAAAGCCTCCATAAAAAAAAAAAAATACCTCTCTGTGACAACTAAAACCTCATCAAGACCAGATTTCAGGTGGTTGATTTTCAGTCCACCATAATATGTTTAGCGGCCACTTTTCAGTGCAGTGTGGGTCATCTTTTCAAATGGGTTTTTAGCTGTGTGTGTTCCTAAATGTGATGTTTTGCATATCAATTTTTTCCACTATATATTTGTAATGGAAAAATTATATGAAATAAAAAAAGGGCTCCAGTCAATAGTTTAAAATCAGTTGGTTAGACTTTAAAGGGGAACTGTGTTTGCTGCTAAGAACTGCCAGATATCTGTTGGGGTATAAAAGCAAACTGAATTAAATAGACTTTTACTCAGTCATGGAGATGGGGACATGCTGCTGAAGTGCCGCAGCCTAGCATGCCACCTGGTATTTGCTGCAAAGGGCTGCTGGATAGCTGTTATGGTATAAAAGCAAATTGCTCCTTTACTGGAGCTGATGGTTGCCAAAATTGCTTTTTCTCGGTCGTCTCCATTGGGTTTTAGCTTAGTTACAGTAGGAGGCAGACACAGATTTTTTTTTTTTCTTCAGGTGGGGGTTCAAGAGCATGGTGCTACCTGTTACCTCCCCCCCCCCCCCCCCCCCCCCTAATATATGCGATGAAGGGGCACAGACATAGAGTATGCACTGTTAACTCTCTCTTTCTCGCTCTTTCTTCCTCCTCCTTTCTCTTTTTCTCTCGTTCTCTTTTTTTTTTTTTTCTGGGGTGTCATTCTTTATTGTGTGAGTGTCAATCTTTCTCACTGGTCTTTTTTTCCTTTCCGCGCCTTTCCTTTTTACAGTCTGGCCTGGAGCAACTCAGTTCTCAAGGGTCAGGAGTCTGCTCTCTCTATTATCTTTCAACGCCCCCTGGCATCCGACCCTCACATCCACACTTTTCTGCAGGGCGTAGCTCATGCGGCTCTGCCGTACAGATCCCCCCCCCCCCCCCCCCCCCCAACTCCGTGGGATCTGAACCTGGTACCTGGTGCATTAAAAGATGCTCCTTTTGAACCTCTCTGGGACCTCTCTCTTCGCATCCTTTCCTGGAAGGTGGCTTTCCTTATTGCGGTCACTTGCATCCGGAGGGTTTGAGTTGGCAGCTTTCTCCTGCCGTTCCCCCTTCTGGTTCTGCACCAGGACAAGGTTGTTTTTCGACCACAGCTCATTCCACTCGTTCTGTTGTGGCCTCCTGGGCTCTCCGCAATAGGGCCTCGGCCTTGCAAGTCTGTAAGGTGCCACTTGGTCATCCTTGCACACTTTTACCAAACTTTACCATGTGAACACTTTTGCGTCTGCTGACACAGGCTTGGGTGGTAAGGTGTTGCAGGCGGCTATGGCTCAGCCTTCCGCCTGATTTGTTTGGGTTCTCTCCCACCCCAGGGACTGCTTTGGTATGTCCACGGTCTGTGTCCCCCAATAGAGCCGACTGAAAAAAGTAGATTTCTTATGCTTACCGTAAAATCTTTCTGAGGATTCATTCTGGATGCAGCACCCACCTGTTTGTTCTGGGGACTATGGTTCAGGGGGATTTGGGGCTGGGGTAGTTTGTTTATTTTTGTCTCTAGTTTCCCCTCAGACACCTACTGGTTTTTCTCTGTCCTCTCCTACTGCTTTGGGACTAAACTGATTAGCTCATAGTTAGTAGGCGGGGTATATCCTGGCAGGAGGGGCTGACTTTCTTTTAGTTTTGCCTAGTGTCTGCCTCCTAGTGGCAGCAAGATATACCCACGGTCTGTGTGTCCCCCAATAGATCCTTTGAGAGGTTTTTACGGTAAGCATAAAAAAATCTACTTGTAAAACATCCCCTACATTAATCATGTATGTTAGTCAAGAAAGGTCCTGGAGGTGAGGGCAGGGAAGGAGGCATCCCAGGCTGTGGCTTTTGAACAGCTCAGCACCATGAAACTTGGCTGAGATATGAATAGGCAATTATATAAGTTTGGCAACCGCCATGATCTCTGGGAAAGGTTGTTTTATACCCTAACAGCTATCCAATAGTGTCTGCAGCTTTCAGCAGCAAATATGACTAACAGTTTCCCTTTACCATTAGTGTTGACCACCGATCATTAGGTTTCTCATCTTGTATTTTTTAATGATTGCTCTAACTTTCTCCATTTGTAAAAATAGATCCTTTTGACCTAACTCACAACCTTGGAGCTGGATTATCCAGAAAGAGTAAGTAATTTTAAGTCTGTGCATATTGTTATATTTCTCGGTCACTCTTTATTGGGGGACACCTATATTGATGGATATAGGCTCTTGCCACTAGGAGGCACTGACACTAGGAAAAAAAAAGCTCCTCCCTGGCAGGATATACCCGCCCACTGGAAGTGAGGTAATCAGTTTTTAGCTAGTGTTAGTAGGAGGCAAGACACAGGTCTGGGAGCTCCCCAGGCCTGTGTTTTTTCTTTTTTTCTCTTTTTTTTCTTGTCAGGCATGTCTAGTTAGGTTTTTATCTCCTTTTTTTGTTTCCCTTTTTCAGGTGGGGGTTCAGGAGCATGGCACTACCTGTTTTCTCCTCCCCCCCCCCCCCCCATATGCGACAAAGGGGCACGGAACAGAAGAGTATGGGCAGTCAACCCCCTTATCGCCAAAGGCCAGCACCTGGAGGTTGTACCTTGGGTCCGGGTCCCCCACTTTGCCCCTGCTCGGCCAGCTATCTTGGCCTGGTATGATGCTGGTATATGCTGCTCCATGCCGTCGCCACTCCTGGGGCTGCCAACGTGGTTTTTCCTTACTGTTCCAATAGTGTGGACGTCTCAGTGCAGGGTGCCTTGTTCCCCACCCTTCTTCGTGGTCACTCGGACAATTAGGTTGAGTTTGGCGCCCTCTTGTGGCCTATAATTGTATTGCACGGTTTTATATTTCTGCTCCCCCTAATGGCAATCATGCGCTATTGCAGCCTTAGTTGGCCATATCTGTTTTATCAGTTTAATATCTGCAGGGTCTCCTTCTGTATTGGGGGCTGCTTTATTTGCTTCAGTTAACCTGTAAGGTGACCTGCTATACACAAATTACATTGGGCCGCTTAAGGTATGTCTCTGGTTGCCAGGGATTTCGCGTTACCTTTGAAACTATCTGGGATCTATTTAATTCCTGTTCTCCCCTACCACTGAGTGCCATGCTGTGTGTAAGCTCTTTTGTGTTCCTGGCAGTCGCTCGGGTCTCTTTTGAGGTTCCTCCTCTGTCAGGTCTGACGGCCACCCATCCATGGGGTGTTCTTAGATGGCATACTACATGATCCCTTCCTCCGCAGGCTCCATCCAGCGCAAGGTCACCATGGGAGTATCCCTGTGTGGGCATGGATTGGACCTGATATCAATAGGCCAGACTGTTGTCTCACCGGGCACTCATCTCACAGCTGCCACATCCACGGCTGGCACTTCTGACACCTCGCACCAACAGTGGGGTACCGAAGGAGTGACCTGTTGAATACTATGGACCCATACCAGTCAGCCACACAAAGTGTGTCTATGGGTTTATGGGACCTTTTCCACCTGTAAGTCAGACTGTCTGCATATAGTAACCAAAGTCTCTGTGTAGACTGTGTAGATGCCCAAGTGTGGATATTCACCACCTCCACAGTAGAATCCTATATATAAAGGCATGGGCTGTATGCTTTAAGAATAAATTTTAGCACTCATGTTTAGACCATCTTTTTCTTATTTATTCAGATATTTCTGCAGTTTTCATCAGCTTTTCAGATGGGATGTCGGCACACATCCAGTCTAGCAGAGGTCTTATCTTACTGACTAGAATCAATCAGGGTCATGACACGATATTTCGGGCTCTGCGACAGCCGGTCTTGACAACGTCTGTTGTTTTGGTCCTACCATTGCTCTCCTCCTCTTTCGGCACACTCTCCCTGAAAGGGAGTGTTCTTCTTTCCCTTTTGACAGTATCAGTTGCGTTGCACTGACACCAGTCTTCTGACTTAACCTTCCTTTGCCCAGAATCTGGCAGTCCCAGCTGGATTCCCCTTTGTTACCCCCCTCCGTTCCAGTTCTGATGGGATGTTTCTTTGGGGGGCTCTGGTCCGCTCAGACCGCAGGGGTCCATGATCAGTTAGTCTCCTTGTCTCGGACACTGTTCTGGGATGCTGTGGCGTGACTTCTTTCTGGGCAGCTCTCCTGGTTCTTTGGGCCTTGGTGATGGTTGAGGTCTCGAGCATGTGTAGTGACCTGGCCCGGACTTCTCCACAACCCTATTTTGTGGGGCAATCTTTTTGTACTGCACCACTTTGTCTTGTCATGGAAGTTTGTCGCCCGGTGCGTTTCGTGGACGTTTGTTTTTCTTACTCTTCAGGTGTAAGTCTTCCAGGGGACTCTGGAATCTCCACTTCCCAGGTTGTCTGATCTGGTGTTCCGGGATGCTCCTTTTCGGGGTATTCTGCTCCTTTCTTGCCTGTTTGTTTTCAGTGTTAGCCTTTCAGGTGATTCAGGTGCCTTCAGTTTCCATGTAGCTCTCTCCGGTTTTCGGGATGCCCCTTTTTCATGGCATTTAGCTCCTTCCTTCTTTGGGTCCATGTCCTGCCAAGTTGGAGGGCGTTCCGGTCACCCGGATTAACTGTCAAGCTACAGTGCTTCCAGGTGCTCAAGGCGGGCCCCTGGGACAGGGGTTTTGCGTCTGCATCTGTTCTGCATCTGTTCAGGGGTGTTGTGCCTCAGCAACTTCCTCAGGAAGTTGCTGACGGGCAACGGAACGCGTGGGGTCTTTAGGGGGGCACCTGCCGCATTACTCCTCCATCTATTGTCCTCTACTACCAGTCCCCTGTGCTGTATACTTAGGATATTCAGGTTGTATACATATTATTGGTGTTGTGGGGACAGGACTGTATTGATTTAATATTCTTGTTGTATGATAGGTTGATAACCTGTGTATCTGTGGAGGCAGGTGCCCTGGGTGGGGTTTCTCCCCTTCTTTTTGGTAGGGGGTTCCCCCCCCCCCCCTCGTTTGTGCAGTGGCCAATTGGGCCTTTTTTAATTGGTTTTAACTGTATTGTCTGCTTTTTGTACTATTTATGTGTAATAAAGATATACTTTTTGGATTACAGTTATTGTGGGTGTGCATTATATTGCGTATTTCTTTCTCTTTTTGTGTAGTTATTGTTATTTGATACGCTTAATAGCACCCCTTTGTGTATGATGCGGAGCCCGCCTGTTTTCTATATACATCTGGGATGATTCTGGCTAATCCTCGTTGACCTCTTCTTGTCTCTCTATTTGGCCCGGGTTTTTTAATTTTTCAGAGGACTGTTCCTTCTTTTTGGCATCCTAGTTCATCTCCATGGATAAGGGGATCTTCTGAGAGCTCAGTTTCTGTGCCTTGGTGATCTCTGGCCTGGGGTCTCGTCAGCCTTGTGGACACCTGAGTTTGGTCTCTGGACTGATTCCAGTTCTCTGGTGGTTGTTTCTCCCACCCTGGGGGACTGCTTTGGTACGTCCCATCAGTATAGGTGTCTCCCAATAAAGTATAGGTCTACTCTCCATAAAATCTTTCTTGTAGCCTTCATTGGGGGACACCGCACACACCCATTTCTTCACTTTTGGTCCGGATGATCTTTTCCGGTGGTTGTTTATTTTTTTTTTTTTTTTTATTTTTTTTTTTTTTTTAAATCCTGGATTATTTTCTAGCGTCCTTCGGACATGTTCTTGTTGGCTTCTCCTACTCCTTTGTGACAAAACTGATTACCTCACTTCCAGTGGGCTGCCAGGAAGGAGCCGACTTTTTTATTTATTTTTTTTAAACTAGTGTCAGCGCCTCCTAGTGGCAAGAGCATATACCCATCAGTATAGGTGTCCCCCAATGAAGGCTACAAGAGAGATTTTACAGTGAGTACAAAAAAATCTCCTTATTCTTGATGGCACTGATGTGAAAATTCGACCTTTTTTTTTTTTTTTTTGTTCATAGTGACAAATTTTATAATGAAAGCTTTTATCAATGGGAGAAGAGTATTTGGCACTCCAGTAAAAGGAATCCCCAAGGAATATCCATCCAAAATGGTAATGAAGTTTTAGTAGCTAGCTTTTTGTCGGAAAAGTGGTTTACTATTACCAGTGTCTATATCCTGTCTACACAGATGTTGTTGGGTTGTGTGCTTGGCACTTTCACAAAATAATGCCTAGCTTTAATATGTTATGATCAAGCGTAAAGTCTTTTCTTTTTAATATTTTCATTTATGCAACTTAATGGAGAACCAGCGGGAGAGTTTTAGTTTTTATTTTCTAACTCTGCCTGTTGTGCGGGATTTAAAAAAATTATTGAATACTGTGTTTCACTCCACATCTCTCGGCAATCTCTGTCCAGTTGAATGAGATGGCTCCATACAGTACTAATGGAGCATGTCTCCTGCAACTAAACTGAGATTTCAGTTGCTTCTCCCGGCTTGTTCTAACAATGGGTGGGGTCTGAACTATAAAAAGTTCATATATAGACACAGACTATAAAAACTTTTGACATGTCAAAGTTTTGTTAAATGACGGGGACACTTTAAAGGAATATAGTAATTTAGCTTTAGGTGAGTGTTTAACCCCTTAAGGATCACAGGTTTTTCCGTTTTTGCACATTAGTTTTTTCCTCCTCACCTTTTAAAAATCATAACCCTTTCAATTTTGCACCTAAAAATCCATATGATGGCTTATTTTTTGCGCCACCCATTCTACTTTGCAGTGACATCAGTCATTTTACCCAAAAATCCACGGCGAAACGGAAAAAAATCATTGTGCGACGAAATTGAAGAAAAATAAATTTTGGGGGCTTCCGTTTCTACGCAGTACATTTTTCCGTACAAATGACACCTTATCTTTATTCTGTAGGTCCATACGATTAGAATGATACCCTACTTATATAGGTTTGATTTTTGTCGTACTTCTGTAAAAAAATCATAACTACATGCAGAAAAATGTATACGTTTAAAATTGTCAACTTCTGACCCCTATAACTTTGGGGCGGTATGAGGGCTCCTTTTTTGCGCCGTGATCTGATATCAATACCATTTTTGTATTGATTGGTCTTTTTGATTGCTATTTTTTCATGATATAAAAATCGACCAAAAATACGTTATTTTGGAGTTTGGAATTTTATTTCACATACGCCATTGACCGTGCGGTTTAATTAATGATTATATTTTTATAGTTCGGACATTTACGCACGCGGCGATACCAAATATGTTTATTATTTACATGGTGTTTTTTTTATGGGAAAAGGGGGATGATTTAACCCTTTCCTTAATAAAAGTTCAAATCACATTTATTAACTTTTTTTTTTACACTTTTTTTTTTTTTTTTTTGCAGTGTTATAGCTCCCATAGGGACCTATAACACTGCACACACTGATTGCCAGCACTGTTCACTGCAAAGCCCTAGCTTTGCAATGATTAGCGTTATCGGTGGTCGATTGTTCAAGCCTGAATCTCAGGCTTGGAGCAATCAATCGCCGAGGGGACACGCCGGAGGCAGGTAAGAGGACCTCCGCTCGTGTCCCAGGTGATCGGGACACCGCATTTTCACTGCGGTAGTCCAGATCAGCCCCGTTGAGCAGCCGGGCAGCTTTCACTTTCGTTTTAGATGCGGCGTTCAACTTTGAACGCCGCGTCTAAAGGGTTAATAGCGCGCGGCACTGCGATTGCTGCCGCGCGCTATTAGCCCCGGGTCCCGATATGACATGGGGTCACCGCGTGACACCACGTTATATCGCGGGAGTCGGCCAAGGACGTAAATATACGTCCTTGGTCGTTAAGGGGTTAAAAGAGAGCAAGACTGGTTTGAGTATAATAGTCTGTCTGGCGGCACTGACATTGAACTGCCCTGTGCAGCTTGTAGTGGGCTGTAGTACGTGCAAGCTGTGGCAAAAAATTTTTTCCAACAAAATGAAATAATGTGATAAAGTAGTGCCCTTTTAAAATGTACACTAAAGCTAGCTTTAATACTGCCTTAGGATAGATACAGAAAGCAGACCTTTAAAAAAATAAAAAATTAATAAAAAACTCTTCCATGCTTTGTTTTTTCTACATTTAATTTTTTTCTTTCTTTGTAGGAGTACTTTTTTGATCCAGATGTCTTGACTGAAGGGGAAGTTGCTCCCAATGACAGATGTTGCCGCATTTGTGGCAAAATTGGACACTTTATGAAAGACTGCCCTATGAGGAGAAAGTAAGTACTTTGCATTCTTTAAAGAATATACAGTTAATACAGGCTTTCTTGGTATTTAATTTAGCTCCTGTTCAGGTCAGGGAAATATAAAGTTTTCAATATTGGTCTTGGAAGAGATTATATAAGAACAATTTTCTTACATGCTGCAGAAAAAGCTAGGTGGATTCTGTAACTTGCTTGTCCATCTTGCTGCTTTGCAGAGTTAGAAGGCGAAACCATGAAAAGCCTACAAACCAAAGATATGTAGACAAGCGACGACAGAGAAAACCTGAAGATAAGGAAATGAATAATAGTATGGAAGGCAATGGCTATTATATGGAGGGCAAGCAGTCCACCACACCCAAGAAGCCCAATCAGGGAGCCCGAAGCAATCTTGAAGCCTGCAGAGAAAGGACTCCAAAACCTTCCAATGAAAAGTGGAGGCGACAGGAAGAACTGAGGGAAAAGCGCTGCTTCATATGTGGAAGGGAAGGTCACATAAAAAAGGAGTGTCCTCAATACAAAGGGGCAGCAGGTTAGTGCCTCCTTCCGGTTTAAAGCACATCTTTGGTACCTGGATAATGGGGTAGGTGTGTGTGTGTGTGTGTGTGTGTGTCTGTCTATATGTATAGCTCTCTCTATCCTTGTCTCTATCCTTGTCTCTGTCCTTGTCTCTGTCCTTGTCTCTGTCCTTGTCTCTGTCCTTGTCTCTGTCCTTGTCTCTGTCCTTGTCTCTGTCCTTGTCTCTGTCCTTGTCTCTGTCCTTGTCTCTGTCCTTGTCTCTGTCCTTGTCTCTGTCCTTGTCTCTATCCTTGTCTCTGTCCTTGTCTCTGTCCTTGTCTCTGTCCTTGTCTCTGTCCTTGTCTCTGTCCTTGTCTCTATCCTTGTCTCTATCCTTGTCTCTATCCTTGTCTCTATCCTTGTCTCTATCCTTGTCTCTATCCTTGTCTCTATCCTTGTCTCTATCCTTGTCTCTATCCTTGTCTCTATCCTTGTCTCTATCCTTGTCTCTATCCTTGTCTCTATCCTTGTCTCTATCCTTGTCTCTATCCTTGTCTCTATCCTTGTCTCTATCCTTGTCTCTATCCTTGTCTCTATCCTTGTCTCTATCCTTGTCTCTATCCTTGTCTCTATCCTTGTCTCTATCCTTGTCTCTATCCTTGTCTCTATCCTTGTCTCTATCCTTGTCTCTATCCTTGTCTCTATCCTTGTCTCTATCCTTGTCTCTATCCTTGTCTCTATCCTTGTCTCTATCCTTGTCTCTATCCTTGTCTCTATCCTTGTCTCTATCCTTGTCTCTATCCTTGTCTCTATCCTTGTCTCTATCCTTGTCTCTATCCTTGTCTCTATCCTTGTCTCTATCCTTGTCTCTATCCTTGTCTCTATCCTTGTCTCTATCCTTGTCTCTATCCTTGTCTCTATCCTTGTCTCTATCCTTGTCTCTATCCTTGTCTCTATCCTTGTCTCTATCCTTGTCTCTATCCTTGTCTCTATCCTTGTCTCTATCCTTGTCTCTATCCTTGTCTCTATCCTTGTCTCCATCCTTGTCTCTATCCGTAGGGGGGGGGGGTGTGTATCTATCTATATGTATATCAATATGTCCTTGGCTCTGGCTCTCTGCTTTCATTTAAAAAAGAGGCCTCTGAATGATAAAAGAAGCGATCTGTCTTTTCCTCTACACAGGTTTTGATAAATCTCCCCCCTATGTTCCTGAATATTCTTAACGCTCTCTAGAATGATTTTCATTGTTTTCAATGGCAGGTAGTCCCAAGTCTGAAGCACAATTTGGATCTCCATCAGCATCCAGTCCACTGAAACACCAGGGAAGGTTTATCCAGGTAATTGTGTGCACACATTTCACACTATAAATGCAGTGTTGCCTTTAAAGGGGTTATCCAGGATTAGAAAAAAACAGAGCCGATTGTGAGCCACAGGCCCGAAAAGGGGACTGCTTTGGGTGATAGCAGAAATAATAACATATTAAATGCTTAAAGAGTACCTGTCATTATCAACATCTGAAGCCGTGCCGGGTGAACATCCGTACTCCCTTCTATGCTGAGCTCGGACTAGGGAGCGCAGCATAGAAGAGACTGCCAATTGCAGCAGGCTCTTCTCGATCCCCTCCTCTCTGCACGTGTATCGCAAAGAGGAGTGATTAGCTGCAAACAGCATTCTCTCTGCCCTGCATGATTGACAGGGCACAGAACAAAGGCAGTGTATCGCCGATGTCCCGCTGCACTTGACCGGCCGGGATGAGACCAAAGTCAGGTCTCGTGCAGAGTCTAAATGCGGCCGGCACTAGGAGGGAGATCCCTAGTGGCAGAATATTCAGACTTAAAGGAGTACTCCAGCGCTGCTTTTCTTTATCCTGCAAAAAAAAAAAAAAAAAAAAAATCTCAACTCCCCTACCTCTGTTCCCTCCCATTGCGCAGCTACTGGTCTTTAGTCCTCCGTCCTGGTCTTCTCCCTGCTGTCACACGGGGGGGGGCGTGATGTCACTATGCTCCGTCCCCGTGATCGCCAGTAATCAGACCCGGAGCGAACACGCTCCGGGACTGATTCTAACTGGGTGCGGTGTGGAAGATCACGGGGGACTCCCGCGATCAGGCATCTTATCCCCTATCCTTTTGGATAGGTGATAAGATGTCTTAGCGCTGGAGTACCCATTTAAGGTTTTTTTTTTGTTTTGTTTTTTACAGCTTGGGCACAATGGGGGATATATAGATAGATATACAGAGATTATATATATGTATGTATATATATGTGTATATATATGTATATATATGTATATATATGTATATATATGTATATGTATGTATATGTATGTATATGTATGTATATGTATGTATGTATATATGTATGTATATATGTATATGTATATGTATGTATGTATATATGTATGTATGTATATATGTATGTATGTATATATGTATGTATATGTATGTATATGTGTGTATGTATATGTATATATATATGTGTGTGTGTATGTATATATATATATATGTGTGTATGTATATATATATATATGTATATATATATGTATGTATATGTTTTTAATTATAAGTATATTAGAAATGTTTATAAGAACAGAAGCCCAATATCAAATTTTATTTTAATGACAGTGCCCATTTAAAAGACAATCAGATTTTGTGTATAATCTGGGCAGTAAATTTTTTTTATTGTGGATAAAAAAAAAAAAAAATATGGTGGCAATTTATCAAAACCTGTCCAGAGGAAAAGTTGCCCATAGCAATCAATCCGATTTTGCTTCTTTCATTTTTGAGACGCCGTGTTAAAAATGAGAGCAATCTGATTGGTTGCTATGGGAAACTTTTCCTCTGGACAGGTTTTGAGAAATCTCCCCCCTATATGCATAAATGATCACTCACTACAGTGCTCCGTTTTATCAGACAAATCCTTACAAAACAGGCCCAAACTTAATTTGGTAATCTCAAATGATGTTGAATAGCGAAAATATGGGAAAATACAGCATGTCCGCTCTTGTGTACAATTTTAGTATTGTAGTCACAAAAATAAAAGGCTTGTAATGAATACTGTTGGAGGTGTAAATCCAGACAATAATTCTCGATAAAATTTCAGGTAGTTCAATTACAAGATGAAAAAAGGAAACCGAAGATATCTTTCAGTCCTCAGTCAGGTAAATAGTTTTGTGCAATAGTTTGATTGGGGTGTTTAACAGTATTTGTACAGATTATGTAATGTACCCTGGGTGTGATTGCTCCTATAAATAAAGCCATATAATAAGTTATCCAAGATTAGAAAAACAGAGCCGCTCTTGTCGTCGGCCTGTGTGTGATTGCTGCTCAGTTCCATTAACGTAAATGGAACTGAGCGATAACCCTTTTTGTCCAGAATTAGAAAGTGTTTTTCGTTTTAATTTTTTTTCCCCCCGGAGCACTGCTACAGATGATTGGTCCCACAGTCCCATCTTCTTCCTTCCACCTGTGCACGGACCCTCAAATGGCGCTCAGCCTATCACTGGCTGAATTGGGACATTGCTGCGGCCAGTGGTAGGCTGAGCTCCATGTGGTGATTCGTGCACAGGAAGAAGGCAGAAGACTAGACCGGAGGACCGATCAGCTGTAGCGGCGCTCCGGGGGAACGCAGGAAGTTGAGTGAAAGTTTGTTTTAATTTATATTTTTTTCAGCACTGGCACAAAGGAGTTGGAATTGTCTGCACTAGACTACTCCTTTAACCCCTCTAGGACCAGGCAAATTTAAGCCTTTAAAACAAAACATATTTCATAATACTTATATGTATACTGACATGACCATTGTGATGGGTAGGTTGGCCTAGCCATAGAGATGGCTCTGCTTATATCCTGATGTCTCCGTTGGTGAATTTTTATTTAACTTTTTGGCACCATTTGATTTAAAAAAGATTAGTAAATTACTTCTATTTAAAAATCGTAATCATTCCAGTACTTATCAGCTGCTGTATACTACAGGGGAAGTTATTTTCCTTGCTGATACATCTGTCCATGTCAGGAACTGTCCAGAGCAGGAGCAAATCCCCCATAGCAAACCTATCCTGCTCTGGACAGTTCCTGACGCGGACTGAGGTGTCGGCAGAGAGCACTGTGGTCAGACAGAAAAGAAATTTAAAAAAGGAAAACTTCCTCTGTAGTATACAGCAGCTAAGTACTGGAATGTTTAACAGATTTGTAAATTGCTTCTATTTAAAAATCGTAAACATTCTGGCACCGGTCGATTTGCAAAAAAAATTTCCACCGGAGTACCCATTTAATGATGGATCCATTGGCAAACTGTTATAAGCCATTTTAATGCCGTTCCTAAAAATGCCTTCCTTTTTTCTGCTGTATTTTCTACATGTATGACCCTGTTGATACATTAGTAATGGACCATGTTCAGCAAGTGTGTTGGAAAACCTCCTGCTGGACATTACCTTTGGCACATACAGAAAGGGCACTCTTTTGGCAGACAGTATTCCCTCCCGCCTCGCCTTGCTTAACATTCCGAACACAGCTCCTCCCACCAACATGTATTATAATGTATTTTTCCTTTTGCTCCACCAGTTGATTTCACTTTATTATTTTTGTTCTAGGCAGCCTTTCCACTAAATACATGACTCAGGGAAAAGCCTCTTATAAGAAGGCACACCAGGAATTTTAAGGGTGGATGTACACTGCCAGAGAAGGAGCCCTTGGCCGTCCAGGAACACGCCTCTACTTTTTGTTTTTGGAACAGTGTTTACATCTTTCTACTAGAATCAGCAGCAGTGAAATATTGGATGTTGATAAATGTTTTTGTTTTTATTTCAAAGTGTAAAGTTTAGAAGAATTGTTTTAATGTAAAATTCTTACCATGGGCACCTTTTCTTAATTTATTTTATTTGAACATTTTAACAAAAATTCCACTGATATACATTTGTATATAAAGTTGGAGAAGTATTAAATACTTTGAATTTGATGCCCCATCCCCCATAATATTTTAATTGCAGCAGACTATTAATCTTATATATGGTGGCCCATGGACTGAAGATTCCTTGTTTTCTTTTTACAGAAATGACTATTTTTGAGAGGTAAATTATATTTATTAATTGTCAGGAGTCCTTGTTGAATCCATTTGTGAAGCGCTGCTGTATTTACACATACGATTTTATTATAATTCTTTGGCCAACTCTATTTTGAGTCTTTTTATGTAAATATCTCATTGGATGTAATGGTACATCTGCTACAATTTCTTTTAGTCTCCATCTCTCGTGTGTCTTCAACATCCTTCTGAGACACAACTCTTGGTTTATTGCATGACATTTTACTTTAAAAGCGGGTTGTTCCTGAAATTGCTGCTAATGTCCAAAAATAGGAAATAAGAAAAGAGGTTTGTAGTGTGATAATAAAAAGAAATGCTCAAAAAACTGTTTATTTTTTTTTTTTTTCCTTCTGTTCCCTAAAGCAGGGGTCAAAAAATAGTTTACATGCATTAACCCCTTCCCGCAGAATGACTTGTAAGAATGTCAAGTTATGCAGGTAGTTCGTGCATCCTGGCGTTGATATAAAGTCATTCAGTTAACCCGGTAATGCGCTGCATCGCACGGGTTAACGGCAGAAGTCCTGCTGTTACCAGCGGGATACCATTTCTGTAAGCCCCACCCCCCCAGGACGATCTGTGAATGGTCTCTGAGGACCAACACAGGCAGCTGGGACTGGCGGCAGGCAAGTGGAGGAGGCAGCGGTGACGTCTGCATCAGAGGCAACAGTGAAGATCACTGTAAAGTGTTCTTCACTACTGCTTCTAGGAGTTTAAAAACTACAACTCCCAGCATGCCCAGACAGCCTTTGGCTGTCTGGGCATGCTGGGAGTTGTAGTTTCGCAACATCTAAAGGGCCACAGTTTGGAGACCACTGTGCAGTGGTCTCCAAACTGTGCTTGATGTTTCAAAACTGCAAAACTCAGACAGTCCAGACATGCTGGGAGTTGTAGTTCTGTAACAACATCTGGCCCTTCAGATGTTGCCGAACTACAACTCCCAGCATGCCTGGGCAGTCTGGGCATGGTTGTAGTTTTGCAACATCTTGAGGGCTTCAGTTTGGAGACCACTGTGTAGTTTTGTCCAAACTGCTCTCCTCCAGTTGTTGTAAAACTACAACTCCCAGCATGCTCTTCGGCTGTATGGACATGCTGGGAGTTGTAGTTTTGCAACAACTGGAGGCACACTGGTTGGGAAACATTCTGTTTCCTAACTGTGCTTCCCAACCGTGTGCCTCCAGCTATTGCAAGACTAATTCCCAGCATGCACTGACAGACCATAGTAACAAACTGTGTTTTGCAACCAGTGTGCCTCCAGCTGTTAAATAACTACAAGTCCCAGCATGCCCTTCTGCTGTCACTGCATGCTGGGAGTTGCAGTTTTGCAACAGCAGGAGGACAGTCCTCTTCACCCAAACCCCCCCCCCCCAGGGTATACAGTAAGTTTCTCACTGCAAGCTTGAGGTGCAGCAAATTTTCCGCTGCAGCTCGAACTCCCAGCGGGAAACTCGCTGTGAACTCCCGTGTGAATGTACCCTAAAAACATTACACAAAATAAGAAAAGAGAGAGCAGAAATGCGCTCCCTGTGGAGTATAGCCAGCACAAGTGTGGGGGAAGGGGGAAAGATAAAATTTCCGTGCTCACCTTGCTGAGTTGTGTAGTGGCATACACAACAATGCTGATCGCATGTGATTTAAGGATCACAATTAGAGTTGAGAGAATTTACAGTAAATTCGATTAGTCACGAACTTCTCGGCTCGGCAGTTGATGGCTTATCCTGCGTAAATGAGTTCAGCTTTCTTTTTTTTTTTCTTTTATATCTTTTATTTCATTTAAATATAAAATTTACAAAACTACAGTATACGTTTCAGGTATACATAACAACACCAATCAAAAAAAAAAAGAGGCCATATAGCCATACTTATACTTGTTTACATCTGAGAAGTATACCTACTCATTATTAATACCCCCACCCCACCTTCTGGCACAGAGAGAGAGAGAGAAAAAAAAAATTTAGATTAAAGTCTACCATATATTCCAAATCTTTCTACATTCTCTTTGACCCTGCTTACTCCTCATCCAACTAAACTCCTTATCTTTCATGGTTTTTAACCCTTCCTTCCATTCCTCTATCTGCAGATCTTTAGGGGATATCCAATTCCTTAGTATGATCAATCTAGCGAAGAACAGAATTCGATGTAACAAGCACTCGTATTTCCCCATATTACCAATAGCTCCTAGCAGTATAAACTCTATCGTACGAGGTATCTTCACGGGGATTTTAATTTCTACCTCTTTTATTACAGATTCCCAGAAAGCCGATATCTTCTCACACGACCAAAAACTATGTAGATAATCCGCTTCATCCAGACCACATTTAACACATTGTGACGTACTCTTCACCCCCATCCTATATAAATGAAGCACGGAATAGTGGGTCCTGTGTAATATCCTAAATTGTGTGATTTTATGTTCCATATTACGAGAAACCTTACTTATATTTTGGGCCATAATGTCCCAATCATCTTCAGAAACAGTACCCACTATCCGAGACCATTTTTCTTTAATTCTATCAATCCCCCTTATTCCAATAATCTTATTTAACTTCTTATACAAAATTGATATTCCTTTTTTTTTTTTTTTAAAGTGCTCTATTTGAATTAGTGCTTCTATAAAATTGTGTTTCTGTGTTACATATACCTCTTTATCTATCGTGTTATGGACTGCGTGACTAACCTTCCAATAATACAGCCAATCCTTATCATTAATATCATACACCCTTTTTATGTGATCAAATGAGAAAGTTTTCCATTATCAAATATTTGTTCCAGTCGTTTTATACCCTTACTATCCCAAAAAGTTGACTCACAATCAACCAATTCTTTAAATGTATTATTAGCCCATAAAGGTGTAAACCCAAAACTATTTTGTATATGTAATTCTTCCTTTTAACCTTTCCCATACTGTTCTAAATTTGTGCAATAACACCATGCTATTTGAACCATTCTCTTCATAGTCATCCAATTCCAACACCTCATATATGTTCTCTTTCTCCTTATCTACTACAATCTTCTCCAGGTATCTAGAGTTCCTCCAATTCACGACTCGTACCAACTGCGCAGCCAAATAGTAAACAAGAAAGTTAGGCATATCCAATCCCCCCCCCCCCCCCTATCTCCAGGGGCCATAAAATATCTGTTCTTCAAACGGACCCTTTTCCTTCCCCATAACAATCTGCCCAGTATCACTTCTATCTTCCGGAACCACCCCTTGCCGATCCACATTGGCGAGGCACTAAGGAAAAACAGGATCTGTGGGAGGACCACCATCTTTACTATCGCCATCCTTTCTGACATCGAAAAAGGCATTTTAATCCATACTTCTACTCTCTTCACTAGACTATTTAATAAAGGGCGTATATTGTTAGTCACAAACCTATTGTTTGTGGCTGCTATTTTTACTCCCAAGTAGGGGAAACATTCGTTGTTTTTTTTTTTAGCACTGATAATCTTCCCACCATCTCTCCCATATCTTCATCTAGGGGGAGCATAGTAGATTTACTCCAGTTTATCGCCAACCCAGATAAAGGGGCAAATACATCGAACAGCTTCATTATCCGGTGTATTTTTTCTTGTGGGTTAGTTACAAAAAGGAGGATATCATCTGCAAATAGCAAAATCTTATTTATTTCTCTGTTTACTCCAAATCCCTCATAGAAATTGTTATCTATTATCCAAGCCGCTAGCGGTTCAATATAAATAAAAAATAGAGGGGGCAGCCCTGTCTTGTTCCTCTACTAAGTTTAAATGGGTAGGAGGGAATTCCATCCACCACTACACTCGCCTCCGGATTAGTATACAATAAATGAATATAACTCAAAAATCTCGGGCCCACCCCCACCTTCCTCAAAACTTCCCAAAGGTATCCCCACTCCACCCTGTCAAAGGCTTTGGTAGCATCCAGTGACAGAATGGAGCGGGGGCCCCGGGATCCACTCTGGATTGCCTCGTATACCTGGTGGATATTGTCGTGGACCGTTCTTCCTGACCTGAATCCCCCTGGTCTCTCCCCACCACTACCTCCACCACTTTATCTAATCTCCCTGCCAATACCTTCGCTATTATCTTTATATCCGTATCAAGCAAGGAGATGGGGCGATATGAACCCAAATCCAAAGCATCTTTATCTTTTTCCCTAATAAGTCTGATGTTAGCCTCACACATTGATTTAGGGAGAACACCCCCCCCCCCCCCCCTCCAGGATTTATTAATAATACCCAGCAGTTTTGGAAGTAGCAGGGTTGAATATATCCTATATATCTGGAATGGAATACCATCAGACCCAGGGGATGTATTCCCTTGAATTGATGCCAATGCTTCCTCCAGTTCCTGGAGGGAGATTGGGTCATCCAAAGAATCCCTGGCATCGTCTGTTAAACTTGGAATATTAATTCCTCTCAGAAATTCCACTACGTCCGCCCTATTAATGTTGCTACTCATATAGAGATTGGAGAAAAAAGAGCTAACCATTTGAGCTATTTCTTCTTTTTCTGTGGTTATGCTGCCATCCACCCTCCTCAAAGCAATAATACCACTTTCCTCACCTTGATTTTTAAGTAATCTTGACAATAACTTTTTTGAGAAAGGGAAACCAAATAAGACAAATTGCCCACTAAAGAATAGTTTATTTTGTGCCTTTTTAAGTAGATATTCTTGGTAATCCTCTTGGGCTGCCTTCAATTCGAACAGCCGTTCACCCCCACTATCCTCATCTATCCCAGCTTCTAATAGTGCCACTTTACTATTCAGCATTAATTCCTCCTGGGCAAATTCCTTTTTCTTTTTATTAATTCGCCCTATATATAGGCCCCTCAAGAATGCCTTCATGGCATCCCATACTATCTGAGGACTCGCTGAGTCATAGTTAATCTCCCAGAATGCTTCTATTTCCTGTCTAAACCAGTCCTGGTCTCCCACTAGTTCTATCCAGTGGGGGTTGAGCCGAAAGCCCAGCCTTTTCCCATCCATTGCCTTACGTCCAATTTCCACCACCACTGGACAATGGTCCGATAGGGTTTTAGCTCTATACTGCACCCTACTGGTCCAGATCATCGCATTCTTATCACAGAGACATAGGTCAATTCGGGAAGCAGTGTTATATGAAGTACTAAAGCATGAGTATTGTCTTACTCCTGGGTTTAGTTTCAGCCACCCATCAACCCAATTCATCTCTCCACAGTACCTCGCCAATGCTGTTTCCCTCCCCCCTACATTCCTACCAAGTTTGTATCTGTCCATACTAGGGCTATTACATTATTCATATCCCCAACTATCCATAATGCCGCATATGTCTTCCTTTCGCTATAACTCACGAGATCCCTCAGAACGTGCACTCTAAAGGGTGGAGGAATATAAACAAAGGCCAAGATAATAGCCCTATTTTCCCACATTCCATAAAGAAAAACGTATCGACTGTACCTGTCTACCTTTGCATCTTTTATTTCGAATGGTACCTTCCTATGAACATATACTGAAACTCCCGCAAAGTACGAAGAAAGTCTGGAGTGGTATTCTTCTTTAGCCCACCTCCTTGGTAATATCTGCTCATCTAATTATTACATCCAATTATTTACAACATACAAATGTGAGGATTCGTGGTCCCACACGGTTCTGAGATGCACTTTGGACAGAGTGTATCACAGCCTGATCTAGCAGAATCGCCCGCCAAGTATAGCATACTAATATACAACTAAGGAATCATTAGCATGTTCGCGCTCCCCTTGATAGACAGTCCAGTCTCCCCCTAGAGTCACTGATCTTATAGGCCCTCTGTTGGATCCAGTGCAAAGGTCCAATTTCATGGAAGAGGGGGGTCTGCCAAGGCCCAATTGTTCGATTTGGTCCGTGAGTCCAGATTACTCCTGTATCAGAGAGAGAGGGATAAGTCTTCTAGAAACATCAGTTTAGCAGTAGGACAAGCCGTAGATGCATCTGCGTGGCCATAATTATACCACCCATACTCCTCAAAAGTCCATGCAGATTTCATTATGGGCAACAGAGTTTTCATGGCTAAAAACAGAGGAAGCCTAGAGGAAGGAGGGGGGCGCCAGTCCCACAACACTCAAATTCAGTTCCCCAAAAACCCAATTGTCCATTAGGGCTTGGCCTAGGTAGGGCAGGATAGGAGCATCACTACCACTGTAGTTAAGAATATTGTAGCTCACTTCACATGCGTAGCAACCACTGGTCGTATACATTGCCACGGCTATCACTCACCAAGTCGCTAGAAGGAGTGACCAGGCAGGGAGTCTGGCGTCCAGTATTGTCTATTCCACATGGGACCAGTGCTGGGGCCTACTGCTGTTCATAATATTGCAGAGATGTTAATAACTGGTTTCACCT
The DNA here is from genome assembly GCF_029499605.1 of Hyla sarda. Classification (NCBI taxonomy): domain Eukaryota; kingdom Metazoa; phylum Chordata; class Amphibia; order Anura; family Hylidae; genus Hyla; species Hyla sarda. The sequence continues at coordinate 380,227,654 of NC_079189.1, read as the reverse complement.
ATTAAAGGAAATCCATGAGTAGGTTTCATAGCAGTTTCTCCCCATGTTAGACTCCTCTATCCAGGGAGACTACCTACTTAAATGTCCTGCCCCCCAAAAGGGAGCGATAACTAACCGGCTTAAAGGCTGTCAAGATAAGTATCAAGTATAGCATCAAATCATTTTCTCAATTCCTTTCTCCTTTCAACAAGAGAGGGTCTGGCCCATCCTGATCAAGTCCCAGCAGGGAGCAGCGGGGCGCCACACGTGCTCCTCTCCACCTCCACGCCGCTACACCGCACTGTGAGGCAGGGGCCACCATATATGGGCTTCCAGAGCAAGCCCGACACTCCTCTCCCTTACTGGCTGCGAAAGTCCACACCTCCCTCTCTCTCACCTCCTCTCCGGCGTCTCCCTCCGCAGCACACGGGGGGAGAGAAGACATCCGCCCCGCCAGCTCCGCCTCCTGTCCTGTCCGACATCGGGTCGCGTCACCTCCATCTCGCTCCTGCGGCCGACTCCAGCGCCCCTAGCTCTCACAGGGTGTCCAGGTAGGCATGCAGTACTGGCGGCATCACTTCCTCTCCAATGAGTTCAGCTTTCAGGTGCTCCGGTGGGCTGGAAAAGGTGGATACAGTCCTAGGAGACTCTTTCCTAGGACTGTATCCACCTTTTTCAGCCCACCAGAGCACCTGAAAGCTGAACTCATTTATGCAGGATAAGTCATCAACTGCCGAGCCGAGAAGTTCGTGACGAATCGAATTTACTGTAAATTCGCTCATCTCTAATCACAATCCTATAGTCTGCAGCCTTCCTGAAGAATTGTAGAATAGAGAAGGACTTCAAAAGAACCAGGATTATCGATGCTGACCACGGAGGAATAATCGGAGCCCAGGTAAAGGAATAAGGTTTAATAGCAACGCGTTTCACCGCACTTGCGTGGCTTCATCAGGCTTAACACACAACAGTTGTTATGGGGTTATATACCCACACGGAGTTAACCCACAAGATGCACAATGGTAATACAATATAGACAATATATATAAAAGTGTGTATGTGTAATTTATATTATAATATAAAAAAAAAACTGATCAAAACATGTAATGAATGCCATGTATAAACGCAAAAAAACGAATTATGACCAAAAAATCTAAACGTATGTATTTTTGTTAGATTCTATTCTTTTTATTTTGGATCATAATAATTTTACGTTTAATGAAGTTTTGTACAGGCAGACCAGGGGCTGTGCCATGGGGACTTGTTTTACCCCCAGTTATGCAAATTTATTTATGGGACGATTAGAGTCCCTAGTTATGGCATGGTCCCCTGCTTTTATTCAGTTTGTTTGTTTCTTTTGGAGATATATTGATGATTTGTTTATTATTTGGAGTGGTTCTCTTTCACAGGCTGAGAAATTTGTGAGTGAATTGAATCAAAATTCCTGGGGCCTTAATTTTACTATGCAATATAATACTGATGTGATCCAATTTTTGGATCTGGAAATTTCCAGATCAGACCTTGGACACATCAGTATGAAAACCTGCTCAATACAGGAAATACAGAAAAACATCATCAAAGTATGTAGTGAGTCATTTGTTCACCATCGGGCCGGAAAAGGAACGACATCTCATAGTGCAATAGTAGCAGATACATTAGCAATAAACCGCAACTAAGAAAAATAAGCACAGTGTAAACCAACCACTATATAGTGGGAACATGACAATTTTGGAAGGGGGGGGGGGGGGGGGGGACAAGACAAAGACAAGACACGGCATACACGTAGCAACACACAAACCCATCCAGGTCAGGGGGAAGGTGGGAAGGTGGAAAATCAAGGAGAGGGTAGCAGCAATGGACAGGCAAGAGAGGAGGAATCAAGAAGTTGGGGAGGGGGAATGGGACATGAGGTGGTCCCTAATGGCCAAGAACCTAGAAACAGTGTATTGAGCATGCCCAGATTTTATGGAACTTGGCTGGGTTCTTGCGATGTTTATAAACCAAATACTCATAGTTCACCGTGGCGTTGATAAGGGCTTTCCAACTGGCTAGCGTGGGGGTTCTAGGGTCCATCCAACGCAACGCTATGCCCTTGCGAGCAATAAACAAAACATCCCTGAGAAATATAACCTCTATAGGTGTCCATTGTTCCTCATCAAAGAGACCCAGGAGACAATATTTCGGGAGTAATGGGATCGGACGCTGCATCAACGTATTAATAAAATGTATTACATCGGACCAGAATGAACCTGTGTAATGGCAAGACCACATCATGTGCATAAAATCAGAGTCAGGGTTCCCACAGCGGTGACAAGCGGAGTCAGGTCGTCTACCCATCTTTGCCAAATGTATTGGGGTGAGGTACGACTGGTGGAACATGTACAGCTGCACCAAGCGATTATTTATGGAAGGTGAGACGTAAAGATGTGAGAAGAGGGCATCATCCCACTCCTCATCAGTCATGTCAGCTATATAAGCCCTCCAGCGTGCCTCCATCGATTTGGCTCACCCCCCAATTTGGCATTCAAGAGGGCGGTGTACAAGGCAGAAATAAGGCCCCAGGGTCCCTGAGTGGTGAACACCCCAATAATTGGAAAATGGGAGAAGGGAGCATTAGACCTAGGGAATTGCACTTGGAAGGCTTGTCTGAGCTGGAGGTAGCGGTAAAAGGATTGTCTAGGGACAGACTTCTCGTCAATAAAGTGTTGAAAGTCCCTAAAAGAGTCTCCGTCATGTACGTCGCTAAGAAAGATCACACCGTGGGATTTCCAGAAGTAAGGGTCAAGTTGGGAGGAAAAGTGCAGCAGTGTAGGGTCATGTCACAGTTGTCAGTCCAACAAATCATCTGTGAATGCAAACAAGCGCTTGGCAGAGGTCCAGAGTTTCAAAGCCAGTCTGTGCAAAAGAAGCCACCGGCCCCCCAGGCCAATCCTCCCCTCCAGAACGGGCCATAAATGGGAGAGATGTAAACTATGGGCAAGGTGATGTTCGCTGTTGGGGAGGGGGTGCGGAGAGACCCAGTGTCTGAGGTACCTAAGTTGACCAGCCATATAATACAGCTGTAGGTCGGGAAGTGACATACCCCCCCTCTAGGCCTTTGTAACGTGGCCAATTTTAGTTTAGATCTATTACAACCCCATATGAACGAGCCTAAAGAAGGAGACTGGTACTATGGCCGAAGCATGTTCTAACAGATAAAGACACTTGGGGAGAATCACCAGTTTTATTAGATTAATTTGACCCGCTACAGAGCGGGGCAAAGCAGCCCAAGTCCGGAATTTGTCACGAACATAGGGAAGCAGTGGTAAAATATTCGTCCGATGATCCTCCCTAAACTGCCTGTTGATAAGGATCCCTAAGTATTTAAACTGATCTACAACTCGCAATCCCAGCAAACTGGACCCTACCAGTGAGGTTCTGAAAGGCATGTACACCGACTTACTCCAGTTAATTTTGAGGCCTGAATAGACCCCAAATCTGTCAATAAGGCCTATGCCCAGAGCAAGGGTGCACGCTGGATCAGACATGAATAAAATCATGTCGTCAGCGTACAGGCCCACCCTATCCTCCCGTGAGCCGATGCATATACCAGCATACTCCGGTTGTTGTCGAATCCGAAGGGCTAAAGGTTCTATAGCAATGGCAAATAAAAGGGGAGAGATAGGGCAGCCCTGTGGCGTGCCCCCACCCAATAGAAAATACGGTGAGAGAATTCCAGTGATGGACATACGTGCTCTCGGGGACTTATATAAAAGAGAGATCCATTTAATAAAGTTAGGACCAAACCCAAATCTCCGGAGGGCTTCCAACAGGAAAGGCCATTCAACGGAGTCGAAGGCCTTAGCCATATCTAAAGAAGCCAGTGCCCAATCCCTCCCCTCCGTGACACCTATCTGGGTGAGTGTCTGGACCCACCGGATGTTGTCAGAGGTGGATCTGCCAGGCATGAAGCCTGATCAGCGTGAATAATTTCCAGTATAACCCGATTCAGTCTAAGAGAGAGCATTGTAGTGAACAGTTTATAATCTAAGTTGACGAGGGATATGGGTCTATACTAAGAGCATTCTAAGGGATCCTTATCTGGCTTCAAAATAACCAATAAAGTGGCATCGTAAAAGGACTCAGGCAACACGTTAGAGGCAAAGGCGCGATTATACATGGTAAGCAATACTGGAGCCAGCTGCTCCTTGTATTGCTGATAAACCTTCACTGGAATGCCATCAGGGCCCGGCGACTTACCTCTCGCTAGGGCACCCAAGTTCTTCCAGGGAAAAGTCAGATTCTAGAGAAGAATCACTGTCAGCGGACAATCTAGGGAATGTAATGTCGTCCAGGTAGGCAGAGAGTTCTTGTAGGGAGTAGTCGGCCTGAGAGGTGTATAAATCAGAATAGAAGGAGACAAATCTGCCAGAAATACAAGAAGTAGTAGTCAACACAGTCCCGTCCACCGAACAGATCTGCAGAACCATCGGGGATTGGGAGTTCTGATGGATAAGGTGGGCCAGCAACTTACTAGACTGATTTCCCATCTCAAAGGCCATCTGTTGGGTAAAGAAAAGTTTACGAGCCGCTTTCTCCTGTAGGCAATGCAGATACTGTCACCCCGCCTGCAACCAAACAGCTTTAGCGTCATCATTTGGGTTAGATATGTAGGCCCTCTCCAGATCAGCACAGCGCTCCTCCAGCTCAGACTCCTCCCTCATCGGCTCACGCTTAATATAAGATATAGCAGATTGTAAACACCCACGTAGGAATGCTTTAGTGGTCTCCCACACTAGCACGCGGTCATCTACCATTCTATCCCCTTAAGGACCAAGGACGTACAGGTACGTCCTTGGTCCTGCTCCCGTGATATAACGCAGGGTTACACGGTAACCCCGCATCATATCACGGCGGGCCCAGCATCATAGTGAAGCCGGGACCCGCCGCTAATAGCGCGCAGCGCCAATCGCGGCGCCGCGCGCTATTAACCCTTTAGCCGCGCGGCTAAAAGTGAAAGTAAAAACTGCCGGTTAACTCAGTGGGCTGTTCGGGATAGCCGCGGCGAAATCGCGGCATCCCGAACAGCTTACAGGACAGTGGGAGGGTCCCTACCTGCCTCCTCGCTGTCCGATCGCCGAATGACTGCTCAGTGCCTGAGATCCAGGCATGAGCAGTCAAGCGGCAGAATCATCGATCACTGGTTTCCTATGAGAAACCAGTGATCAATGATAAAGATCAGTGTGTGCAGTGTTATAGGTCCCTATGGGAGCTATAACACTGCAAAAAAAAGTGAAAAAAAAAAGTGAATAAATATCATTTAACCCCTCCCCTATTAAAAGTTTGAATCACCCCCCTTTTCCCATAGAAAAAAAAAACACAGTGTAAATAAAAATAAACATATATGGTATCACCGCGTGCGGAAATGTCCGAATTATAAAAATATAGAATTAATTAAACCGCCCGGTCAATGGCGTACGCGCAAAAAAATTCCAAAGTCCAAAATAGTGCATTTTTGGTCACTTTTTATATCATTTAAAAATGAATAAAAAGCGATCAATAAGTCCTATCAATGCAAAAATGGTACCGTTAAAAACTTCAGATCACGGCGCAAAAAATTAAACGTATTAATTTTTCTGCATGTAGTTATGATTTTTTCCAGAAGTACGACAAAATCAAACCTATATAAGTAGGGTATCATTTTAATCGTATGGACCTACAGAATAAAGATAACATGTCATTTTTACCGAAAAATTTACGACGTAGAAACGAAAGCCCCCAAAAGTTACAAAACAGCGGTTTTTTTTTTCAATTTTGTCGCACAATGATTTTTTTTTCTGTTTCACCGTAGATTTTTGGGCAAAATGACTGACGTCATTACAAAGTAGAATTGGTGGCGCAAAAAATAAGCAATCATATGGATTTTTAGGTGCACAATTGAAAGAGTTATGATTTTTTAAAGGCAAGGAGCAAAAAAACCAAAATGCAAAAACGGAAAAAACCCCGGTCCTTAAGGGGCTATGATCTAGAAATGGAACATGGAAAGTTGTACGGGGATACCATCATGGGGGCCAAATAAGGACAACCAGTAGGGGTTTAACTTCCAGCTCCGGACGACAGATGGGTCAGGAACCAGTAGGGTCAATAAAAGGGGAGAGTGGTCGGAGACCCCTCGGGTCACGTATGCAATCGCCTGGACCAGAGGTAGCACAGACAGGTTTCCCAACATCATATCAATGCATGAGAGAGAGTTGCCACTGGCAGCCTGACAGGAATATGTGCGTGCGTGTGGGTGTAAATGTCTAAAGATGTCCCTCCAGCCCAGCTCCTGAACCAGGGCACATAGCGGATTCGGGGAGAAAGAAGTGACGACACCAACTCCTCTTCTATCCATTGCCAGGTCCAACACATTATTAACCCCTTAACGACGCAGGACGTATATTTACGTCCTGCGCCGGCTCCAGCGATATGAAGCGGGATCGCGCCGCGATCCCGTATCATATCGCGTCGGTCCCGGCGCTAATCAACGGCCGGGACCCGCGGCTAATACCACACATCGCCGATGGCGGTGATGTGCGGTATTAACCCTTTAGAAGACTGCCGCTTCTAAAGTGAGACTGAAAGTGACCCGGCTGCTCAGTCGGGCTGTTCGGGACCGCCGCGGTGAAATCGTGGCGTCCCGAACAGCTGACCGGACACCGGGAGGGCCCTTACCTGCCTCCCCGGTGTCCGATCGACAAATGACTGCTCCGTGCCTGAGATCCAGGCAGGAGTAGTCAAGCGCCGATAATGCTGATCACAGGCGTGTTAATACACGCCAGTGATCAGCATAGGAGATCAGTGTGTGCAGTGTTATAGGTCCCTATGGAACCTATAACACTGCAAAAAAAAGTTAAAAAAAAGTGTTAATAAAGGTCATTTAACCCCTTCCCTAATAAAAGTTTGAATCACCCCCCTTTTACCATAAAAAAATAAAACAGTGTAAAAAAATAAATAAATAAACATATGTGGTATCACCGCGTGCGTAAATGTCCGAACTATAAAAATATATCATTAATTAAGCCGTACGGTCAATGGCGTACGCGCAAAAAAAATTCCAAAGTCCAAAAAAGCGTATTTTGGTCACTTTTTATATCATTAAAAAATGAATAAAAAGTGATCAAAAAGTCCGATCAAAACAAAAATCATACCTATAAAAACTTCAGATCACGGCGCAAAAAATGAGTCCTCATACCGCCCCGTACGTGGAAAAATAAAAAAGTTATAGGGGTCAGAAGATGACATTTTTAAACGTATAAATTTTCCTGCATGTAGTTATGATTTTTTCCAGAAGTGCGACAAAATCAAGTAGGGTATCATTTTAACCGTATGGACCTACAGAATAATGATAAGGTGTAATTTTTACCGAAATATGCACTGCGTAGAAACGGAAGCCCCCAAAATTTAAAAAATGGCGTTTTTTTATTTTTATTTTGTCGCACAATGATTTTTTTTTCCGTTTCGCCGTGCATTTTTGGGTAAAATTACTAATTTCACTGCAAAGTAGAATTGGCGACGCGAAAAATAAGCCATAATATGGATTTTTAGGTGGAAAATTGAAAGGGTTATGATTTTTAAAAGGTAAGGAGGAAAAAACGAAAGTGCAAAAACGGAAAAACCCTGAGTCCTTAAGGGGTTAAAGTCACCCATGCAGAGAACTCTAACCCCAGGAAAGGAGGCAGCGAAAACTGCAGCTTGGTGCAGAACCGACAGGGCTCCAGGAGGAGGGACATAGATACCTAAAAGGACGTAGGGGGAGTTATCAATGAGTGAAAAAATAAACACATACTTGCCTTCAGAATCAACCTGAGTATGCCTCACCTCCCACCTCAGGGATTTGTGTACCATAAAGGAGACCCCCCTGGAGTGTGAGGTGTGACATGAATGTAGCGTCCATTGGACCCAGGGGCGAGACAACTAACGGGTATTAGAAGCAACTAGATGCGTTTCCTGCAAACAGACTACAGAGGGTTGGTACTTACAAATAGTGGCATACACCATAGAGCGCTTGCGTGGACATCCAAGACCCCTAACATTCCACGATAAGAACTTAACAGTCGCCATGTGAAAAGCGGAAATCTGGGATCAAAGGAACAGTGGGTGAAAAGAGACGGGATTAAAGCAAGCAGCCAAAATGAGAGAAGAGGGGAAGGGAGGAAGAGGAACAGAGGTGGACTGGAGGGGAGGAAAACAACTGAAAGGGGATGGGGGAGAGGGGTAAAGAACGGGTAACCCAACCGAGATGGACACAGAACAAAACAGACACTAGACACCAGACAAAGACAAAACAAAGGAGCAATAAAAAAAATGCAAAATGAACAAGGCCATTAGCCTAAGGCCTAGTAAAGGTGTTCTATACGGGGAGAACCTTGTTAATACAAACAAGGGGGAAAACGAGACCCCACAATCAGCCATCAGAGACAGACAGCATAACTATCAGAGAACCAGGGATCAAGAACAAAGAACAATATGTGGGGGGCTACACCCCGGGTAGGCCGGCTGGCATCAAAGCAAGTATAGGTGATGAGGTGCAGCATGCAATCTCAGGGGACCAAAATGGACAAGTCACATCGGTGAAAGCAGCAACGGTCCATCAGGGGCAACAGGAACACAGGTGGAAGGCACTGATCGATGGGAGAGTACTAGTCCCAACAAGGTGGAGTCCAGTGTGGGGGAAAGGGTGAACGACATAGGGGGGATGTAGGGTCCATGATGCATAGGTAAACAGGGGAAGGAAGTCCATGGGGGTATAAGGGGCAAGGGGAACAAGAACATCAGGCTAGAATTCAGTATGAAGTGGGAAATGCGGTCACAGTGGGGCAGTCCATGGGGAGGGAGGAAAAGGGGCACTGGAGGGACACATCGGGGCCTCGTGAAGTCAGCTGCCCTCTGGGCAACAGCCAGGCCGAAAACCCAGCATGATCTCCGATGGGCAGGCATGGTGGAAAGAAAGACCACGGGTGAGGGCCTCAGGCAGGCACGGAGCGGGAGGCACGACCACAGAAGGGTAGTCCAGAGGAAGACAGGGAGATGGGTATGGGGGGGGGCACACTGGGCAGCATATAAGCAAAGTCACATGGGGCAACAGTACTCACAGTCCAACAGCTATCTCAGAAGGACAAGGAAAACCAGGAAGTCAAGGTAGAGCAAAAATCGACAGGGCCCAGCCGAGCCCGGGAACCATACGCCTCAGCGCCTCGCATTGCGCCTACGCGGGGCCCACTCCTCAGCCTCCTGCGGGGTTATGAAGAAGATGGCCCTCTCACCATCCACTACCCTCAGCCGCGCCGGGTACACCATAGAGTATGAGACCTCCATGGCCCTTAGCTTCCGCTTGACTGCTTGGAAGGTGGCCCGCTTCTTCTGGAGGTCCGGGGAGAAGTCGGGGAATATGGACACCGGAGAGCCGTTGAAGGAGATTTTGGGTAAGCGACGCAGCAGCCGCAAGGCAATATCCCTGTCGCTACAATTCAACATCCTGGCTAGGAGCGGTCACGCCGGGGCCCCGGGCGGGAGGGGGCAAGTTGGGACGCGATGCGCCCTCTCCACCGCGAAGGTTGTAGTGAACGGAGCGTCTTGCAAGAGCTCCCATAGCCATTTTTCCACAAAGGACCCGGGGTTCTGGCCCTCCGAGCGCTCCGGAAGGCCAATAATCCGGAGGTTGTTTCTCCGCAGCCGATTTTCTAGGTCGTCTACTTCAAATTTTGCCATCTGTTCAATTCTCCCTCAATCTTAGTGAACAAAGGGGGATAGTTCAGTTTATATAGGGAAAGCGGAGTGCGGCCTGATTTAATAACTAGATAAGTAATGTACTTTTGAGCCACTTGAGTGAGTGAGTGAGTGAGTGAGCGAGAGAGCGAGAGAGTGGGAGTGAGTGAGAGTGAATGAGTGAGTGATTGAGTGAGTGAGAACAAATGAATTAAAGCAAGTGAGTGAGTGAGAACGAATGAATGAAAGTCTGAATGTCAGAAAGAAAAAAGGATGAAGAAAGAAGCTTGCAGAAAAAAAATGTATATGGAGTTGCAGACATGAGTGCAATTTACAAAGCCGTTGAGGCTGGTCCTCATGGGAGGATTATTGCACCAGGACCCTTAGCACTTTTAAAATGCCATTCAATGCCACTGCTATGGCTAGGTGTAGACGGCAGATGACCATGTTGAGTTAGCTACCATGAATACCCAGGTGATGTGCGAGCTAACACATAGGCCCAACAGATTACAAGAAGACCAGAATCTCCGGCGGCACCACCATCGGTTGTCAGATTACCCGGATTCAGCAAATACCAGGGTCCAAAATGATGCAGGTTTATAATGTTAATTTTCAGTTTATCGTTACAGTTGGTGTTATTCCATGTCGGAACAGCCAGAGGGACGAAGCTACAGCCAGTGTGGTAACTACAGCCAGGGAGGCAGCTATGTGCAACAAAGGTGGGCGTGTTGTTTTTATATGCAGATCTTAAACATTGTCTTATATGCAAGAGGAGGAGTGATGGGGGTTCTGGCAAAACCCAGGCTATGGATTGCATTGCTAAATGCTCCATCAGAGTGGAATGGGCTCCTGTCCTCCTTTTAAATAATCATGTGGGTTTAGCCTCTGCTGTATGAGTGTATGGGAGACTGACTGTCTGCCAGCCTTCCTTCCATTCCTATGAGTAATGTGAGTGCTCATGAAGGGGACATGGTTGGTTCCACCCCCTTCCCGGTTATCTCCTCTGGGCCTTTTGGCTTAGATCAAGTGTAAAAAAAAAAGGGCTTGCGATAAATCGCATCGTCAGGCACGTTTTGTTTGTGTGAATACTTGCACCTGGGTGACTTGTGAGCACATACCTCAACTCATTAATAAAATAACGTGTGTGTGTGTATATATTAATATATATATATATATATATATATATATAAAACATCTGTTATAAGGAATGTATTATTTATTGTGTACGTGATTGATTGACATTTGATTGGTAGTAAAGGTATATTCAATCAAAAATCTGTTCTTGTCACTTTAATATCTGATACGTTCCCTATCTGGGGACCATAAATTAAATGGCTTTTTGAGAACGGGAGCCGATTTGGACGCTTGCTTCCGTGGCCCTATGCATTGACCCGATGTGGCAATATCTTCGGGTAGTGAACAGTGCACCACCCCATTCCAGTGTTAAACAAGAAAGATTCTCATTTAATCCTCTGTGGGTGAGAATTTGAGTTTGAGAATTGGAGACCAAAATGATGAGATGCACTGACTGATTTATGAACGTCTATTCATTTAGCGTTTTAATGACCATGTTTGCACACTGATTGGTGTAAAAAAAAAAAAATTATAATAATCTAGCACACCTGTGCAGGTTTGACATGACATGACAGGTAGCTGTCTTGTGGGTAGTGCTGAATCCTGTTAAATGACGTGAGGGTCTCATGCCTATACACAAGGGTGCGTCATTGCTGTTGCTTGACCATACATTGGTTTCTGTGGTCAGTGCATGATAAAAACAAAATTTACCATCCATTGATGGATGGGAAATCCGCCATGAGGCATTTGTTTTTAGAAACTGCTGCTCACAACCAATGTTGCAATGGAGTGTCTCCATCTGCTGGTGGTATTGGATAGGCATTCGTGCTATGAAAGGGTCTGAAGAAGAAGAAGACGAAAAAAAATATATTAAAAAAAGAGAGAGAGACTGACTGAGTGAGTGAGAGAGTGGGAGTTAGTGAGAGTGAATGAGTAAGTGATTGAGTGAGTGAGAACAAATGAATTAAAGCAAGTGAGTGAGTGAGAACGAATGAATGAAAGTCTGAATGTCAGAAAGAAAAAAGGTTGAAGAAAGAAGCATGAAGAAAAAAAAATGTATGTGGAGTTGCAGACATGAGTGCAATTTACAAAGCCGTTGAGGCTGGTCCTCATGGGAGGATCATTGCACCAGGACCCTTAGCACTTTTAAAAGGCCATTCAATGCCACTGCTATGGCTAGGTGTAGACGGCAGAGGACCATGTTGTGTTAGTGACCATGGATACCCAGGTGATGTGCGAGAACTTGTGGATGAGGTTTCTGATTCGGCCTCCGACTCAGAGGACCGCACGGCTATGCCTGATGTGGTGTACTCATTGGTTTCGGCCATAAGAGACACCTTTCATCTAAAGGACTCATGAACTTCAGACTTGGCTCCAGAAGTCTCCTTGATTCGTGCCCGACCGGCACCCAAGACTTTCAGCTCTCACGTTGAATTTGACGCCCTGCTGGTATAACGCCTGGAGGCACCCTGACAAGAAGTTTCAGGAAACGAAGAAGGTTCAAGCGCGGTATCCCTTCGCCAAGGACCTCATTGCTCGGTGGACCTCCTCTCCAACTGTGGATCCACCGGTCTCCCGCCTCTCTAAGGCACCTACCCAGCTGTTGGCTGATGCGGCTGCCTTCAAGGATTCAGCGGACATGAAGGTGGAGACTTTGGCAAACTTTGCCTTTGAGACAGCAGGTTCTTCCTGCTTTTGCTTCGGCCTGGGTGTCAAAGGCCCTTTCAGTATGGTCTCCCAACTCTACCAGGGTAGTCTTCAAGATCCCTCTGGAGGATTTATTTAATCTAGCTCTCCGATGCTCCGCAGCTGGAGATTTTCTGTGTTCTGCTTCCATGCGCAGCCTCTTTGCTGCATTTGCCACAAGCTACCTGGTAGCCACTGTCCCTCCATGTGGCTTAAAGCCTGGAATGCGGACGCCGCCTTCAGGAAGTGAGGCGACAGGCAGAAAAGAGTTCTTTATTACCTCTGGATAAGGCTCACAGAACCGCTTTCCGTCGTAAGTCCTCCTTCCGGTTATGCGGACCTTTGGTACCAACAAAGGGTACCAACAAAGGGTCCAGCCAGGCGCCTTCACGGGAAGAGGGCTCCCTCCTTCCGGACATCTCCCTTCCGGAGGTCGGCTATTCGTTCTGGACGTTTTGCGGCCCCATCAGGCACCCGTAGGCCTTCCTCGGTCTGATGGGTCGCCCCCCACCCGCCACCTTTTTCGGGTGGTTGGTCGCCTCTTACTCTTCTGGGATGCCTGGACCACGCACATTCAGGATTCCTGGGTCACGGATGTGGTAGTCAACGGATACAGGATCGAATTTGCTTCCCTTCCATGGGATTGCCTTTTTTCTTTCCTGGACCCTCCGGTTCCCCTCTCTAGCGAAGGCAGTTCGGGGTGTGCTCCAGCTCCTTTTTTTATCAAGGGAGTAATTCTCCCGGTTCCTTCAGGGGAACGTTTTTGAGGTTTATTCCAACCTCTTTGTGGTCCCCAAGAAAGGCGTTTCTGTTTGCCCAATCTTGGTTCTCGAGTATCTCAGCCAGCATCTTCTGCTTTTCCATCCCGAATGGAGTCTCTCCGTTCGGTGCTGGCGTCCATGGTTCACGGGGAGTTTTTCGTTCCTCGGTGGACATCAAGGATGCCTGCCTCCACATTTTATTGTTTCCCGGTCATCAGCGGTACCTCCGCTTTGCAGTTCCGGACGGTCATTTTCTATTGTGGCTCTCCATTCCGGTCTGACCACTTCTCCGTGGATCTTTACCAAAGTCCTAGCGCCTGTGATAGCCCTTTTACGGACAACAGTTGTTTCCGTGATTCCTTACTTGGACGACCTCCTGATCAGAGCTCCAGCCAGGGCCCAGATCCTGGAAAGTCTTGGTCTCAACCTCCAGACCTTGTCTCACTTCAGTTGGATGGTCAATCGGGTCATGTCCAACCACTCTCCTGGGGCTCCAGTTCGACGCGGCCTCTGCCCGTTTTCGACTCTGCCAACCAATCGGCTGACTCTCTCTATCTGACACCCTGCTCCAGTTTCCATTCACTTTTGCATGGATGTCCTGGGTCAGTTAGCGGAGGCCGTGGGGGCCGTGCCTTTTGCCCAGCTTCATCACCGACCTCTTCAACTGGTGATTCTCTTCCGGTGGGACAGGTCTCCATTGTCTCTCGACCGCAAGATCGTTCTCTCTTGACAGTCTTATCGGTCCCTTCTATGGTGGCTTCGTTTCCCCCCTGTCTTTTTCGGGGCGCTCCTTCCTTCCCCTCCCTGCCAGTCTGTCGGGCTGGGGAGGTTTTTTCAAGGACCAGCCGGTCTGGGGCCTTGGCCCCCCGAGAAGCCCTTTTCCCCCGCAACATGTTGGGGCCTAAGGCAATTCTTTCTTTGCTTGCTTCTTGGGAAATTCCCTTCTGGGCGGAACTCAGGTTTCCGGACATCTCAGCGATCTTCATTCCGGGCGTCTCTGGGATGTGGTCTTTCTCAGCCGGTCCTCAGCCGTCCAAGGCGAGTCGTCCCTACATCCGGAGGTGTTTGCAACCTCTGGGGCGCTCCAGACGTGGACCTCTGCACGTCCCGCCACAACCAAAGCGTTCCTCTCTCTTGGTCAGGCTTTGCCCTACCTTATCTGTTCATTGGTCGGGCTTTGCCCTATCTGTTTCCTCCCCTTCCTCTCTTTTCGGGGTCCTGAGGAAACTCACAGCAGAGGGCGCTCCCGCCATTTTCGTGGCCCAGACTGGCCCTGGCGGGTGTGGTACGTCGTTGTGGTCAGGCTCCTGAACGACTTACCGCTACGCCTTCCCTATCGTCCAGACCTCCTATATCAGGTCTCCGGTGTCACCCCTATTTACCGTCTCTGCTTTTGACGGCGTGGCGGTTGAGACAGCGGTTCTAAGGACCTGCAGTTTCTCTTCTCAAGTGGTTCGCACCATGCTGAGGGCTCACAAGCCTTCCTCTGCAAAGATTTACCACCATATCTGGCGGTCTTATTTCTGTTGGTGTGAAACGCAGCCTTTTTCTCCGGTTGTGGTTGGCTTTCAGCTCCCTTAGGGGTCAAATGTTCGGCCGTTTCCATTCTTTTTCAACCTCCTCTGGCGTTCAATTGTCATGTCCGAACCTAGTTCAGGGAGTGGCACAAGCTGCCCCTCCTTATCGGCCCCCTTTTTTCCCTTGGGACTTGCACTTGGTACTAGATGCCCTGCAAGGCCCCCCTTTTGAACCTCTCAGGGACATTTCTCTTCGCCTCCTTCCCCGGAAGGTGGCGTTCCTTATTGCTCTTCCCTCTTTTAGGAGGGTGTCAGAGCTGGCAGCTCTCTCCTGCCCTTCTCCCTTTCTGGTGGTATACCAGGACAAGTTGTTTGTTTTCCGTCCAGGTCCGTCCTTCGTACCTGATATGGTTTTGACTTTTTCATCTCAATGAGGACATCGTCCTACCGTCCTTTTGTCCGGCCCCTTCTCATCCCTGGGAGCGTTTGCTCCACCACTTGGTTGTGGTGAGGGCTGTTCAGACTTGCCTCTCAGTCACTCTTTCCTTTCGGCAGTGTGACTCCCTATTTCCGGAAGGTCGTCGTACAGGACAACCTGCTTCTACGGCCACCATTTTTCGGTGGATCCGGTCTGCTATTTTGTAAGCTCACCGCTACAAGGGGAAGGTCCCACCCTTCAGGGTTTTGGCTCATTCCACCCGTTTTTCGGGGCATCCTGGGCACTCTGCTACATGGCTTCGGCCTCGCAGTTCTGTAAAGCGTCCACGTGGTCATCTTTGCACACTTTCACAAGGTCCTACAAGATTCATACCTTTGCATCAGCTGATGCTCCTCTGGGCTGTAAGGTGTTGCAGGCGGCGGTGGTTCAGCCATCCACCAGACTGATTTCCTTGCCCACCCAAGGGACGGCTTTGGTACGTCCCATGGTCTGTGTCCCCTAATGGAGCCGATAGAGAAAAGGAGATTTTTATGCTTACCGTAAAATCTCTTTCTCGAAGGATCCAATGGGGGACACAGCTCCCACCCTTTTTCTGGTGTTCCTATTTCAGTTATCTGTCCGAGGGTGTGTTCAGTTACCTTTTCTTCTGGTTGCTCGGATAGTTTGTCGTTTTTCTCTTGACCTGTCGGTCTTCTCCTATTGCTCTGGGACTAAAACTGACTACCTCAGGTGCCTGTGGGCGGGTATACCCTGCTGGGAGGAGCCGACTTTTCTGTTGCCATAGTGTCAAGCCTCCTAGAGAGAGCAGCATACACCCATGGTCTGTGTCCCCCAATCGATCCTTTGAGAAAGAGATTTTACAGTAAGCATAAAAATCGCCTTTTTTCTGTAAAGTGTAATGCGTAAAAAGAAATCCCTCCAAAAGTTCAAAAATGTGGGTTTTCTTTTACATTTTCCCACAAAGTAATATTTTTTTTATATAAATATTTTTATGGTGAAATGAAAGGTGTCAACTGGCTTAATGCAATCTTTGCCATCAGCAACATAGATCGCTGGAGCCTCAACATTGTGGCTCATTGGTTGAGCAGAGGCTTGACAGTGCCAAGGATATGGTCCCAAAATCTGAAGGTTTTCCAGACCCTAACAAGTCTTTATGCCAAAGGTGTGCTTGATGGCAACAAAAGCAAATGCAAAGTATCCTGTCTTCTATTACCTTTATAGAAAGCATAATCCCCTGGTGGTGAATGCCCTTTCAATCCCATGGGATTTCAGTCTGGCTTACATTTTTTCCAACTGAAATGATTCAGATGGTGCTGTATAAAGTACAGCAGGAACAGACACCTACAGTTGCATTGGTCCTGTTCTTTTGTTTCTGATGAGCAAAGGTCAGTATCTGCCTCTTCCCCTCAGGTAGGATCTGGGGTCTTAGACTGAGCCCAGGGTCGGCCCTGCCTATAGGCAAAATAGGCAGCCGCCCAGAGTGGCCTGTCAAGAAGGGTGCAGCTCTGCCCGCTACAAAACAAACTTGATAAGCTAGCACAGCCCTGATAGCGCCCCCATCCCTCCCATTCTCATCATGCTAGCACAGCTAGCTGTTTGTGGCAGCAAGCAGAAGTCTGCACCTGCCTACACGTGGCACCGCCATAATGGGGGAATCCATGTGAAGGGACCTGTCACCTATTGGAGTGTCCTACCTACTTAATGGGAGGGACCTACCTACTCTTCCCCAACCCACTTATCTACCCAACAAGGGGTTATTATTACTGCATGGAGTGCTATACAGGGCTGTGGAGTCGGTAGATAAATGTTCCGACTCCAAAGTTTTTTGTACTTCCGACTCCAAAGTTTTTTGTACTTCCGACTCCCTGACTCCTCTGTATTAATATGCAAATGTATTTATTAACACTTACAGTTGAAGCCAAGAAGCTGTTCCACCAAGTTCTTCTAAGCTCTTCTAGCAGAGAGAGGTAGTTGGGCAGAAGCTGCTGCCTTCTCCTTTTTGTGTGCTGATCTGCTGCTGAAGATAGGGCAGTGGGAGGATCCAGGAAGGGGCATTTATTATAAAACATGATTTCCCTAGTAGAATCCCATAGTCATGTTTAAAGTTTAAGCTAACAGTCAGAGTTTACAAGTTTTTATAGCCTTAGCTGAATGGCAGCAGTTTTTCCAATGGTTTACAGCTTCAGTCATGAACTATTGACCCCCCATTCCCTTCACTTATACAAGTGTCTCTAGTCCTGCAAAAAAAAAAAATTTACTTAATCTCTTATCAGTGAGAGGCTAGGTTACCCATGGGTTCCCTGTAACAGCAGAACACAACACTATGGAAAGTATAAGTATTGCTGCTCCTAATTGTGCGTTGCGTGCCATATAGTGAAGCACCTGAAAAGCATGCTTCTTCACGGTCACTTAATGTGTTCATTTTGCGGTTACATGAGGCACTACATGCATTGGTCTTTATTCTTACAGTCATTAATTATAACTTTTTGTGAATTGGGACATTTAAACTTGCTTTTCTTTTTTATTCCAATCTAAATTTAGTAGGAGTCGGAGTCGGTGCATTGTTTGCCGACTCCGACTCCAGGTACCCAAAATTTCGTCCGACTCCTCGACTCCGACTCCACAGCACTGGTGCTATAGGTGCTGAAAAAATGCGGAGCCTAAAAGGTTTGTCTGGCAGGTTCTGTGGAGTTTAGTTGTGACTAGAAGTCATCATGACGGTCTAGGCCGGATGGAAAAGAAAAAGGAAAATGAACTACTACGATTAGAGAAGACATCATCTGTAAGTAACCTGTAACTGTATGTAATCACTTATATGGTCTACATAGCCTGTGTAGAGCTGGCATCTACCACTATATGGTCACTGTATGAGGGGAATATTTCCTCCTTGTAAACTGGTATTATGGGTAATATTAGCCTCAGTATACAGGATTTGGTCATTTGATCTGTATAAAGTACAGAAGCAACAGACACCTACAACTGTATTGGTCCCGTTTCTTGGTTTCAGATGAGCAAAGGTCAGTATCTGACTCTTCCCCTCAGGTAGGATCTAGGCATTAGCCTGGGCCCAGGGCCGACTCTGCCTATAGGCAAAATAGGCAGCCGGCGCAAAACAAACTTGACCAGCCAGCGTAGCCCTGATAGCACCCCTGCTGGTCGCACACACCTCATCATACTGCAGGAGTGCTGCTTGAACTCCACTGACAGACATGGGTGCATGTATAACGTGTGTATGGTAGATATTGCTACTACTGCCTAAAGGGGGCTGCTAATAAAATTTATACGGGGGCTGCAACTATATACAGGGGATTTCAACCATATAAAGGGGGGCTACTATCTACAATGGGACCTACCTACAGGGAGTAACCCCTACTTATAGGACGCTGCTACTGCCTACAGGGAGTAACCTACAGGGGAAGCTATCTACATGGGGACCTACTTCCAGGTGGCACTGTATGAGGGGAATATTTATTTCTTGTATACTGGTATTATGGGTAATATTGGTGTCAGTAACAGTTTGATGGTAATATATAGGGTAACAATATTCCACCCTGTATACTGATTTTATTGGTATCAGTGTACAGGATTTGGTTAGGTACAGTATGACGGTAATATGTATGGTGATAACATTCAGTGATGCTGTTCCTAAACGATCATGTCTGTCAGCCTCGGAGGAGTACTACTTTTATTGGCGGCGCCATAATCTTCCTAGGCAGACAAGAATGATCGCTCAGGCCCTGGGACACCTGCCTCATGACCAGTAGCAAAGAGCCAGCACTCAATCTTCCCAACACATATGCAGGTGTCTAACCAGCGTGCCAATGCTGGAAATGACAAATCCAAAACCCAAGACAAGACACAGCACTAATAGCAAGGTTCAGGGTGGAAGCAATGGCTGAATATTTATTCCACTTGCATTGAATAGTACATGCAATGTTTCAAGCATAACAATGAAAGTGATCTACCTTATTAACCCCTTAACGACGCAGGACGTATATTTACGTCCTGCGCCGGATCCCACGATATGAAGCGGGATCGCGCCGCGATCCCGCATCATATTGCGTCGGTCCCGGCGCTAATCAACGGCCGGGACCCGCGGCTAATACCACACATCGCCGATCGCGGCGATGTGCGGTATTAACCCTTTAGTGAAAGTGAAAGTGAAAGTGACCCGGCTGCTCAGTCGGGCTGTTCGGGACCGCCGCGGTGAAATCGCGGCGTCCCGAACAGCTGATCGGACACCGGGAGGGCTCTTACCTGCCTCCCCGGTGTCCGATCGACGAATGACTGCTCCGTGCCTGAGATCCAGGCAGGAGCAGTCAAGCGCCGATAATGCTGATCACAGGCGTGTTAATGCACGCCAGTGATCAGCATTAGAGATCAGTGTGTGCAGTGTTATAGGTCCCTATGGGACCTATAACACTGCAAAAAAAATGTAAAAAAAAAGTGTTACTAAAGGTCATTTAACCCCTTCCCTAATAAAAGTTTGAATCACCCCCCTTTTCCCATAAAAAAAATAAAACAGTGTAAAAAAAATAAAAAATAAACATATGTGGTATCGCTGCGTGCGTAAATGTCCGAACTATAAAAATATATCATTAATTAAGCCGTACGGTCAATGGCGTACGCGCAAAAAAATTCCAAAGTCCAAAAAAGCGTATTTTGGTCACTTTTTATATCATTAAAAAATGAATAAAAAGTGATCAAAAAGTCCGATCAAAACAAAAATCATACCGATAAAAACTTCAGATCACGGCGCAAAAAATGAGTCCTCATACCACCCCATACGTGGAAAAATAAAAAAGTTATAGGGGTCGGAAGATGACATTTTTAAACGTATAAATTTTCCTGCATGTAGTTATGATTTTTTCCAGAAGTGCGACAAAACAAACCTATATAAGTAGGGTATCATTTTAACCGTATGGACCTACAGAATAAAGATAAGGTGTAATTTTTACCGAAATATGCACTGCGTAGAAACGAAAGCCCCCAAAAGTTACAAAATGGTCGTTTTTTTTTCGATTTTGTCGCACAATGATTTTTTTTTCCGTTTCGCCGTGCATTTTTGGGTAAAATGACTAATGTCACTGCAAAGTAGAATTGGCGACGCAAAAAATAAGCCATAATATGGATTTTTAGGTGGAAAATTGAAAGGGTTATGATTTTTAAAAGGTAAGGAGGAAAAAACGAAAGTGCAAAAACGGAAAAACCCTGAGTACTTAAGGGGTTAAATACATATGAAAAAGCTGTGATTGGTTAAAACTTAAGTGTAAATCACTATAATTACAACAGGGATACCGCTCACATATCATGATAAAGTAAAAACACAAAGGGAGCAAGCACTGGATGACCACTGGGGATGTGCCCGTAATCCACCCGAACGCCAAAGGCGGGTACACTTCACACTCTCTCCAAAGGAAACAGCAACAATCGCCAGGTCCAGTATAGTAGCAAACTGATATTTATTGCATCAATAACAGCAATGTTTCGGCTAAAAGTGAGAAATGCTTGAGAAAGGCTCACTTTTAGCCGAAACGTTGCTGTTATTGATGCAATAAATATCAGTTTTCTACTATACTGGACCTGGCGATTGTTGCTGTTTCCTTTGGAGAGCACATATCATGATAGGTCCAAATGTGTATATAATGTGATCAGCAACTGTCACAGTTATAAACAAATCAATAATGGCTTTATAAATTACATCAAATAAAGTGTCAATATATATATATATATATATATATATATATATATATATATATATATACACACACAAAAAAGAAGGCGACCGCAGCACACTGAGATATCCAAGTAAAAAGTGGTTTATTCCATGAACAAAACAAAAAAAAAGTGCAAGTGCAACATTTCGGTGTTCTCACAACACCATTCTCAGCCACTTGAGAATGGTGTTGCGAGAACACCGAAACGTCACACTTGCACTTTTTTTTGTTCATGGAATGGTGTTGTGTGAACACCGAAATGTTGCACTTGCCCTTTTCTTTGTTTTGTTCATGTAATAAACCACTTTTTACTTGGATATCTCAGTGGGCTGCGGTTGCCTTCTTTTTTGGATATGCTCTTGGACTGGGGCCCCCCATAGACCTGCCTGCACCTATTACTGTGTTTTTGGATGTGCTGCCTCCTGTTTCAATATATATACTATAATATATATTTATATATATATATATATATATATATATATATATATATATATATATATATACTGGGAGCTGAGAATAGGGGATCCACCATACCATATTGTCACATAAATCATCTTAAATACTGTATGTAAATCGGTGCAGTTAGATTACCTATCCATATATCATTTGTAAACAAACTTGGTGCACCTGCACTTGGCATGCTGACGTCACACGCCAGTTGTAACCGCTAGTACAGCAGTGCCAGCCCTCACCAGAAGTTAGTCTCAGCTCTGCTGTGTGCATGCGTGACGTACCTAGTCGCCGCATATTACTGTCAAGTGGGAGTAGCGATCCTGCTGGCCAAGCCATTCATGACATGTCGCAGGGAAAACCCACCAGCCGCAAGAATATTGCAAAATGTAAACATATCCGAGACACGTGTCATCAGAGAGCACTTAGACAGAAAAGAACAACTCAACTTCAGCAGCTCATAAGTACTGAAAGGATTAAGATTTTTTAAATAGAAGTAATTTACAAATTTGTTTAACTTTCTGGAGCCAGTTAATATATATAAAAAAAAAGTTTTTTCCTGGATAACCCCCTTTAAATGGTAACTCATTATAATAAATTTTTGCTATTGCACTCCTTATAGTAAATAAAAAATATTTCTAATATACTTTGTTTAAAAAAAGGAAGCTTTCTGTTTTATTTGTGCTTAAAAAAGCTCAAGAGCACATTTTCCCCCATCTTATACACAGACTTTGGACTGAAGCCCAAACACAGGAAGTGCAGCCTGGAGTGCTGAGGGAGGTGTGTCCAACCAACAGCATATGGCAGTTAAAGGAAATCTGCAGCGGTACAAACACTTATCCCCTATCCTCAAGATAGGGGATAAGTGTTTGATCGCGGGGGGTCCGAACGCTGGGGCCCCCGGCGATCTCCTGTACGGGGCTGCGGCTCTCCCGTGCAGGGGGCGTGCCAGCCGCAGCATGACGTTGCGGCTGGCACGCCTCCTCCATACATCTCTATGGGAGAGGCGGGGAGGCAGCGTTCGTGCCTCCCCGTCTCCCCCATAGAACTATATGTGGACGGGCAGGAGACGGGGTGTCACCGTCGACCTCTAGGTTGACGCTACGTCACCATGGGCGCTAATGCCGGTGCCCCGTTAGGGAGATCGAGGGGGGTCCCAGCGGTCGGACCCCCCGCGATCAAACACTTATCCCCTATCCTGTGGATAGGGGATAAGTGTAATTCTGCTGCAGTTGTCCTTTAAGTGTGAGACGAGCTATGTTTGGATGAGGCTGGACACACCCCTCAGCACTCCAGGCTGCACTTCGGTCCAAAGTCTGTGTATAAGATGGGGGAAAATGTGCTATTGAGCTTTTTTAAGTACAAATAAAACATAGAAAACTTCATTTTTTAAACAAAGTATATTAGAAATATATTTTATTTACCATAAGGAGTGCAATAGCAACAATTAGTTTTAATGAGAGTGACCATTTTAAGTGCCAGTGTCTAAAAGGTAAAAAAAATTAAAACATAAAAAAAGTATAAAAAAATTACATGGAGGGAAAAAAAAAAAAAAAAAAGAGGTGGAAAAGAAAAGACCTCTTCAACCCAGTAGTATGCTAATTACATGAGGAGGGGGCTTGTTACAGTGTGTCACCGCGCTGCCCTGAGCCGTCACCATTGACGGCAATGCAGTGCTCGTGGACTTCTGCGCAAAGAATGAACATGTTCTTTCTTTGCGTGGAACAATTTCATTGCTGAAATTCCGCAGTGTGAACAGGTCTACGGTAGACCCATACACACTAATGTTAGGGGCGTCGAGACGTGACATCACTAGTCAGGTGTGCAAATGAAGCCAGTCCTGCTTTAATGGGTGGAGCGACCGCTGGGTGGAAGAGAGATAATTTTGCAACAGCTGTAAGCACCCTGGTTAGAAAACACTGGTCTTTTGAATGGAATGCAGCTCTTTTGTGTTTCAATGGGTGGGGTGGCTGACGTCTAGAAGGGAGGAAAATGACCTCACACTTTCAAACAAGGAATGACGGGATTTAAGAGAGCGAACTCCAACAGGAAATGCCCAGTTCATAAAAATATAGCTACAGCGTTATGCTAATCTCACAACATAGCCATTTAGCCCCAAGACAAGCACGGATGCTTTCTAAGCATGTCTATTACTGTCTGGCAGGTATGTACTATAACCCCTTTAATCCCTGAAAGATGTAGGGAGTACCTGTATGCCCTGCGCCCGCTCCCCTGCTATGACAAGGGCTTACGAGCTGACCCTGCCTCATAGTCACCCGTGTCAAATGCCGGACATCACCGATCCCGTTGATACCCACCAGTAACCCCTTAGAAGTTGCAATCAAAGTTGATTGTGGCATCTAAAATGAAAAAAAAAGTCATTGCCGGCAGCACAGCGCGGTGTCCCAATCAGCTAAGAGGATGGCAGGAGGGACCTTACCTGCCTCCTCGCGATCCGATCGGTGCTCTAATGCTCCAGGAGGCCTCAGCAGCCTGGAGTAATCAAGCACCGATAACACTGATCTATGCTATGGCATAGCATTGAACAGTGTATGCAATCCATTGGGACTATAAAATGGCGATAAAAAAGTAAAAGAAATAAAAAGTTAATAATATGTGAATTAACCCTTTCCCTAATAAAAGTTTGAATAACCCCCCTTTTCCCATTAAAAAACATTTTTTAACCCCTTAAGGACTCAGGGTTTTTCCGTCTTTGCACTTTCGTTTTTTCCTCCTTACCTTTTAAAAATCATAACCCTTTCAATTTTCCACCTAAAAATCCATATTATGGCTTATTTTTTGCATCGCCAATTCTACTTTGCAGTGACATTAGTAATTTTACCCAAAAATGCACGGCGAAACGGAAAAAAAAATCATTGTGCGACAAAATCGAAAAAAAACCCGCCATTTTGTAACTTTTGGGGGCTTCCGTTTCTACGCAGTGCATATTTCGGTAAAAATTACACCTTATCATTATTCTGTAGGTCCATACGGTTAAAATGATACCCTACTTATATAGGTTTGATTTTGTCGCACTTCTGGAAAAAATCATAACTACATGCAGGAAAATTTATACGTTTAAAAATGTCATCTTCTGACCCCTATAACTTTTTTATTTTTCCATGTACAGGGCGGTATGAGGACTCATTTTTTGCGCCGTGATCTGAAGTTTTTATTGGTATGATTTTTGTTTTGATCGGACTTTTTGATCACTTTTTATTCATTTTTTTAATGGTATAAAAAGTGACCAAAATACGCTTTTTTGGACTTTGGAATTTTTTTGCGCATACGCCATTGACCGTGCGGTTTAATTAATGATATATTTTTATAGTTCGGACATTTACGCACGCGGCGATACCACATATGTTTATTTTTATTTTTTTCCACTGTTTTATTTTTTTATGGGAAAAGGGGGGTGATTCAAACTTTTATTAGGGAAGGGGTTAAATGACCTTTATTAACACTTTTTTTAACATTTTTTTTGCAGTGTTATAGGTCCCATAGGGACCTATAACACTGCACACACTGATCTCCTATGCTGATCACTGGCATGTATTAACACGCCTGTGATCAGCATTATCAGCGCTTAACTGCTCCTGCCTGGATCTCAGGCACGGAGCAGTCATTCGTCGATCGGACACCGAGGAGGCAGGTAAGGGCCCTCCCGGTGTCCGATCAGCTGTTTGGGACGCCGCGATTTCACCGCGGCGGTCCCGAACAGCCCGACTGAGCAGCCGGGTCACTTTCAGTTTCACTTTAGAAGCGGCGGTCAGCTTTGACCGCCGCTTCTAAAGGGTTAATACCGCACATCGCCGCGATCGGCGATGTGTGGTATTAGCCGCGGGTCCCGGCCGTTGATGAGCGCCGGGACCGAAGCGATATGATGCAGGATCGCGGCGCGATCTTGCTTCATATCGCTGGAGCCGGCGCAGGACGTAAATATACGTCCTGCATCGTTAAGGGGTTAAACAAAAATAAACAAACATATGTGGTATCGCCTCGTGCGTAAATGTCCAAACTATAAAAATATAATGTTAAAGGGGTATTCCAGGCAAAACCTTTCTTTTTTTTTCATATCAACTGGTTCCAAAAAGTTAAACAGATTTTTAAATTACTTCTATTAAAAAATCTTAATCCTTTCAATATTTATCAGCTGCTGAAGTTGGGTTTTTGTTTTCTGTCTGGCAACAGTGCTCTCTGCTGACATCTCTGCTTGTCTCAGGAACTGCACAGAGTAGAATAGGTTTGCTATGGGGATTTGCTTCTAAATTGGGCGGTTCCCGAGACACGTGTTATCAGAGAGCACTTAGACAGAAAATAACTCAACTTCAGCAGCTCATAAGTACTGAAAGGATTAAGATTTTTTTAATAGAAGTAATTTACAAATCTGTTTAACATTCTGAAGCCAGTTGATATATAATAAAAAGTTTTTTTCCCCTGGATAACCCCTTTAATTAAATCACACGGTTAATGGCGTATACGTAAAAAAATACCAAAGTCCAAAATTGCGTATTTTTGGTCATTTTGACCCTACCCTAAAGGTACATTTAGCAGCTTTAGCTGCTGAATTTGGGGTTCATTATTCCTCTAATCTTATGGTAAAGTGATTCATCAAAGTGGTCATAAATTATGACCCAAGGTTCACACCTGCCTCTGAACCCGGCGGTATCATTAGAACACCAATCTCATTGTTTAATCCCTTAAGGACACATGACGTACTGGAACGTCATGTGTCCACTCCCGATCTATAACGCGGGGCCACGGCGTGGCCCTGCGTCATAGCGGGTCGGGCCCGGCCTCTAACAACGGCCGGGACCCGTGGCTAATAGCGTGCGGCATTGATCGCTTTGCCGTGCGCTATTAACCCTTTAGACGCGGCATTCAAAGTTGAACGCCGCGTCTAAAGTGAAACCGAAAGCATGCCGGCTAGCTCAGTGGGCTGTTCGGGATAGCCGCGGCGAAATCGTGGCATCCCGAACAGCTTACAGGACAGCGTGAGGGCCCCTACCTGCCTCCTCGCTGTCCGATCGCCGAATGACTGCTCAGTGCCTGAGATCCAGGCATGAGCAGTCAAGCGGCAGAATCATCGATCACTGGTTTGTTATGAGAAACCAGTGATCAATGATAAAGATCAGTGTGTGCAGTGTTATAGGTCCCTATGGGAGCTATAACACTGCAAAAAAAGTGGGAAAAAAAAGTGAATAAAGATCATTTAACCCCTTCCCTAATAAAAGTTTGAGTCCCCCCCCTTTTCCCATTAAAAAAAAAAAAACACAGTATAAATAAAAATAAAAATAAACATATATGGTATCACTGCGTGCGGAAATGTCCGAATTATAAAAATATATCGTTAATTAAACCGTACGGTCAATGGCGTGCGCGCAAAAAAATTCCAAAGTCCAAAATAGTGCATTTTTGGTCACTTTTTATATCGATCAATAAGTCCTATCAATGCAAAAATGGTACCGCTAAAAACTTCAGATCACGGCGCAAAAAATGAGCCCTCATACCGCCCCATACATTGTAAAATAAAAAAGTTATAGGGGTCAGAAGATGACAATTTTAAACGTATACATTTTCCTGCATGAAGTTATGATTTTTTCCAGAAGTACGACAAAATCAAACCTATATAAATAGGGTATCATTTTAATCGTATGGACCTACAGAATAAAGATAAGGTGTCATTTTTACCGAAAAATTTACTACGTAGAAACGGAAGCCCCCAAAAGTTACAAAATGGCGTTTTTTTTTTCAATTTTTTCTCACAATGATTTTTTTTCCGTTTCACCATAGATTTTTGGGCACAATGACTGACGTCATTACAAAGTAGAATTGGTGGCGCAAAAAATAAGCCATCATATGGATTTTTAGGTGCAAAATTGAAAGAGTTATGATTTTTTAAAGGCAAGGAGCAAAAAACGAAAATGCAAAAACGGAAAAAACCCCCGGTCCTTAAGGGGTTAAAGCACAACTGTCACCAACTTGGAACCCCCCAGACTACAATAATAAGGCCACTTAAAAAAGTGAATAAATGTGATTTAACCCCTTCCTGAATAAAAGTTTGAATCACCCCCCTTTTTCCATAAAAAAAAATATATGTGAACAAAAATAAAAAAATATGTGGTATCGCCACGTGCATAAAAGTCCGAACTATAAAAATATATTGGGGGAGATTTATCAAAACCTGTGCAAAGGAAAAGTTGCCCATAGCAACCAATCAGATTGCTTCTTTCATTTTGCAGAGGCCTTTGTTAATAATGAAAGAAGCGAGCTGATTGGTTGCTATAGGCAACAGGGCAACTTTCCTCTGGACAGATTCTTATAAATCTTGCCCATAATGTTAATTATGTAGAAAACCAGACTTGTAATAATATTCAGCTTCAGTGGTGCCTGCCCGGGATAGCGAATTCGCAATAGTTGGAAAAACACAGACAGAGTCAGTGATTCTGCAACGTGGTTTCTCCCACCAGCTTCAGGAAGAATCCCCCCTGCTACTGTGGGTTATGTTTATTTATCCCTAACAAAAGGGAGGGTTTACAAAGCCACTCCCACATACAGTACAAAGCCACGCCCATACATACAGTCTGCATTAGATTACAAGGTAATGATTCAGCCTACAGAAGATATGACACCTCCATGTGCCACCACATCTGCAGCTATGGTGACCAGTTGACAACACATGAATCTACGCCATATCACACAATATGAAGGCAATGTGACAACTTAATATTTCCACGACAACGGTCAATGGTGTGCACGTAAAAAAAATTCCAAAGTCCATAATTGCGTATTTTTGGTCACTTTGTTATACCCCAAAATTATTTATAAAAAGTGAACAAAAAGTCCTAATACTAAATTTGGTGCATGTAGTTATAATTTTTTATAGTAAAATAAAATCTATATAAATTAGGTATCCTTGTAACTGTATGGACCTACAGAGTAAAGACATGGTGTCATATTTACCGAAAAATGTACTGCATAGAATTGGAAGTCCCCAATGCTTACAAAATTATGTTTTTGCCCCACAAATATTTTTTTTATGTTTTCACCATAGATTTTGTGGTGAAATGACTGATGTCATTACAAAGTACAATTGGTGATGCAAAAAATAAGCCCTCATATGAGTCTGTAGGTGCAAAATCGAAAGCGTTATGATTTTTAGAAGGTGATGAGGAAAAAATGAAAGTGCAAAAAACCTTAAAGGGGTACTCCGGTGGAAAACTTTTTTTTTTTTTGTAAATGAACTGGTGCCAGGAAGTTAAGCAGGTTTGTAAATTACTTCTAAAAAGCTTAATCCTTTTAGTACTTTTTAGCAGCTGTATGCTACAGAGGAAATTCTTTACTTTTTGAATGTCTTTTTTGTGTTGTCCACAGTGCTCTCTGCTGACACCTCTGTCCGTGTCAGGAACTGTCCAGAGCAGCATAGGTTTGCTATGGGGATTTTCTCCTGCTGTGGACAGTTCCTCATACGGGCATCAGCTGTCAGCAGAGAGCACTGTGGACAAGACAAAAAAGAAATTCAAAAAGAAAAGATTTTCCTCTGTAGCATACTGCTGTTAAAAAGTACTGGAAGGAATAAGATTTTTCAATAGAAGTAATTTACAAATCTGTTTAGCTTTCTGGCACCAGTTCATAAAAAAAAAAAAAAAAAAGTTTTCCACCAGAGTACCCCTTTAAAACTCACTTTCCAGAGACAATATTGGAAAAAAAAATCTCCCCCAATCATTACAATAATTTCGCTTCATTCACGTCACGCTTTATAGAGCGTCCATCACATGATCGCCATCCTCTGACTCTGATTGGGCACGAGCTGCTGTTTACACTGGCACCAAGCCCCCCCCTCATTGCCCCCAGCTTGTTGTGAACCAAGGACACCGCTCTATGCCCAATACTAACCGCGCAGCCGCAGTGCTCGCCGGAAACACAACCTACAGCCAATCAGCGGCGAGGGGGCGGAGTCACTGGCGCGTTCTGACTGTTGTTAGTATAGAGCGGACCATCCGGTCCATGGGGGAGAGAGCGAGAAAGTCAACATGTCAGCCTCCATTGTGAGGGCGACCATCCGGGCTGTCAGTAAGAGGAAGCTGCAGGCTACCCGGGCAGCTCTTACACTGGTGAGTAACGCGGCGTGTGCACAGAGGCCTGCTTATCGCGGGGAGGGAGGTGACCTTATGGCAGTGAGCGGCGGTCACCCTGGGCACGTTATAATGTGGGTGCCGGACAGAGTGGATCAGATAATGTTACTGTCCTGGTCACATGTCATGATTGCTTAATCACCCGGTCTGGCACTTGTGACGTTGTTATGTGGGCACAGGCTGGCGTGGCTGTCTGCACCCAAGGGTATAATGTGAGGCTGGGTATGACATAGATGCCTATGTATATTTAGGGGGACAGTAGTGGGCATGTGATGAATGGCATAGACACAGTGTGAGCCCAGCCTTATGCCAGTGTTGGGCCTGAAACATCTGGTTATTATAAGGTGTCACTACTAGACTTGTTCCTAAGGATACGTTCATATGGGCAGGCTTAAGGTTTCCTACTGCCAGTATAAGCCGCTCCAGAAAATCTACAGCAGATTACATTGACTTCAATAGGGTCTGCTGTGGAAATTCTGCCACGGTTTAGGCTAGGTTCACACGGCTGTTTACTTCCATCCCGCTTTTCTCCCGTCACTGCCTCCCAAACGGACCATACTACTAATGGATGCAAACGGATGACATTTTGTGGAATCCTTTTGTATCAGTTTTTCATCCATTAGTATGAAAAGTCAGCCACCTACAGACTCCGGGAGTACTACTACCCCCATCATGGAACATACATTTAGTAGTGCAGGGGCTGAGGGGTTGATCTTACCGGGTTTCACTTCTGAGACCCGATGCAATCAGAAGTTATTAAGCAGGCTCTGCTCCTCTGCGATGTATAGTGTGTTTTTTACTTTCATTTTTAAATTCCCCGCCGGGAGCCCTAAATGGCCAGTACCAAGGGTTCTTTAAAATGAATATTGGGAGTGGGAGCGGGGGCCATATGTATATTAAAAGCACTGTGGGGCAAGATATATAGTGCTGAAGGGGGACAGACATATAGTGCTATATATCTAGCCCCCGAGCGCGTTTATAAAGATATGCCCCCCGCCGGCGCGTTTATAAAGATATACCCCCCCCCCCCCCCGGCGCATTTATAAATATAACCCCCCCCGGCGCATTTATAAATATAACCCCCCCCGGCGCATTTATAAAGATATACACCCCCCCCGGCGCATTTATAAAGATATACCGCCCCCCCCCCCCCCCGGCGCATTTATAAAGATATACCCCCACCCCCCCCCCCCCCGGCACATTTATAAAGATATAACCCCACCCCCCCACCAGCACATTTATAAAGATATACCCCTGCCGGCGCATGTATAAAGATATACAACCCCCCCGCCGGTGCATTTGTAAAGATATACCCCCCGCCGGCGCATTTATGATAATATGCCACCGCAGCGCTAAGTGTGAAAAGTATTCTATCAGCAGCGCAGTCTGCCAGGGAAGCATCATAAATGCGCCGGTGGGGGTCATATCTTTAAAAACTGCTATGCAGGGGGCATATTATAAATGCGCTTGGGGGGGGGGCTAGATATATAGCACTATATATCTTGCCCCCCCCCCCCCACAGTGCTTTTAATATGAATATCACCCCTGCTGCCACTCACAATGTTCATTTAAAAAAAAAAAACCTTGGTATCGGCCATTCCGGGCACCCGGCGGGGGATTTAAAAATGAAAGTAAAAACACACTCCCCTGCTTAATAACTTCTGGTCGCATCAGGTCTCAGAAGTGAGACCCGGTGCGATCAATTCCTTGGCCCCTGTACTACAACCCCCAACTCCTGCAGCTGGGGGAACTACTACTCCCATCATTGAAACAAGTCTGTTCCATGATGGGAGTAGTAGTTGGCCTTCAGCACTGCAGGATTCTGCTAATGTCACCTCTTCTGAGCATGCTCAGAAGTAATAACAACTATTATAAACTGGGTGCAAACGGATGACATTAAAGTTTGCCATAAACTTCAATGTTGATTTTCTAATATTCATTTCTATTCTGTTACTTTTGTTGGGAGAAAAAATACTGCATCCAACGTCTTTTCCCCCTTCAAAAAAAACTGAACAGGAAGCAACCGGGTGATAAAGGATTGTAAAAAAAAAAAAAAAAATGGGATTACTTTACAGCAGTGTGCAACCCACTTGAAAAATTATTAAACGGATTGATAACGGGCATTTATTAACGGGTAGACGGCCGTGTGATCCAGACCTTAAACTGGCAGCAGGAAACTTGCTAAACATCCATCCATGTGAACGTACCATACAGGAACCGACCCATGAGCTTGTGTGGACTGGAACACTTTCATAGCAAGATGCATCAAATGTCTCAAATTTTTTTTTTAATGTTTACATGATGTTTAAAACTCTGAAATCTGTCGTCCATGCTTCAGCGCTGGTCGTCTTCTGCATTCTGGGGCCCTCCTGCCTTGTGCCGTGATGTGCTGAGCAGCAGTGTGATGTAACGGTCCGGGCACCAAAAAGAAAGCCCTGGCCAGTTACGCCACACTGCTGCTCAACGTATCACTGACCTGGGCGGGACATCGCTGCGGTCGGCAATAAACTCAGCGCAATGTTACGTGTCTTGCTCCAGGATGCGGGCAAAGATTGGGGCTGGGAAGTTAATGGGATAGTTCAACGAAAAACAACTTCTTCCCTATCCACAGGAAAGGGAATAAGTGTCTGATTGCTGGGAGGGAATCTTTTTCCCGGCACCCCAGCTATCTGAGAGGAGCGCGTGGTATAGACGGCACATGCTCCATTCCTTACTTTAGGAGCGCTGAAGATGCCGGAGTACAGCACTCTTCCAGCACCTTGGCAGGAGATCACAGGGGGACACCTCTGCGATCAGGCACTTATTCCCTATGCTTTGGAGCTTTGACAGAGGGAGGGGGCTCCCTTTGTCTCTCTCCTATAGCATTCCGCTACGATCGAGGGGTGCTGCATGTTACCTGGGCAGCCGAGGTCTTTACAAGGACCCCCAGGTCTGCCCCGGTTATTGCCTGTCAGGACGTGCCAGAGGCATGTTGCCTGCCAGTGTAAAACTGGCAGGCAGCATATAACTGCAATGCTTAGGAATACTAATTATTCCAAAGCATGAAAAAAAGTGTAAAAAAAAATAAAAATAAAATATTTGAAAAAGTGTTAAATTTTTTTAGTGTAAAAAAAGTACATTTATTAAATATAATGAAAAATAAAAATGCATAATGTGTAGGATCACACGGCGCATATCCGCAGCATATTACATGCTGCGGATGCCCGCCAGCAGTCATGATAATCAGCTCCCTGCTGCGGCTGGGTAGCTTTGTGTGTCTACTTATAGCGGCTGATTTCCCGCCGGCAGTCATGAGCGGACACACTGAGCTACCCAGCCACAGCAGTGATCTCCCCCTTGTGACTGCCGGGGGCATCCGCGGGGTGAAATATGCACTCCGTGACCCTACACTGCGTCCCGTCATACGCGTTTCAGCAGATCGACCGATTATCCGATATTCACGATTTTTGACATCATATCGACAATTACCTTGCCGATAATGCCCCATTGCCTCCCCCATCCTTGGTTTTATAATTACCTGTTCCCGGGGTCCGCGCTACTTCTGGCTCAGTGCGCACAGTGACAGCTCAGGGCGCCGCCGGAGCCAGAAGTAGCGCGGACCCGGGAACAGGTAATTATAAAACCGGGGATGGGGGAGGCAATGGGGCAGCAGCGGTGGTTGGGCTAGGGAGGACCCCAGGACTGGCAGGGGGAGAGAAGCGGGTGGCGGCAGCGGTATCTGGCCCCGCAAAAGCCGCTGCAGTTCATTAATTTAAAGTGCCCGCTTTAAATCATTGATCTGCAGCGGCTTCTTCGGGGGGGGGGGGGGGGGAGATTAATAACAGATAACTTATACTGGAATATCGGTATAAGTTATCGGCCTCAAAAGTTCACATGGTATCGATATCGGCCCTAAAAAATCAATATCGGTCGATCCCTAATGCTGACATTTACTGTAGCAGCTCCATTCATTTGTGAATGAGACTGCTACAGTATACATTGGCATCCCTTTTTTGACATGACAATGGATACCTATACTGCAGAAATGCAGTATGTATGGGGACTATCACCCAACCCCACCCCCTACCCCCCTCCAACAAAATAAACTAGTTTTTTCAAAAAAAAAATTTATTTTATTTTTTTTAAACACCCCGTGATGGATATATTGGCCATGAATGGGTGCTTATTCCCATAAACATGACGGATATATCCATCAGGAACATTAACTGTCAGACAGCGGCTCGTCACTGCTAGCCGACCAAGGACCGATCAGAGCGGTCCCTGGTCCAGCCAATACACTTGTAAGGGTGCGGTATTATTCTGACAGCTCTGATCCTTTGCAGGCATGGGGTGGGGTCTATAATTCATATAATTATGCCCTGAAAGCCAAAGGGGGCTCCTCTCCTTCTTGGTCCTACCAGGCGGTCAGCGAACCAAATATGGCCTAAGTAGGGGTACTGCCCAGCCCAGGACGAACAGGGTGATAAAATATGGGGCATTTCCTCCATTTCAAAAGCGACTTACCAAAATGATGTCCCACAAATGAAGAATTTGTGGGGAAAAAGCTAATTGCTATTTTTACCACTGACTTTGAAATAATTCTAGCCACACAATAAGGGCTCAACGTACTCACTTTTGCCCTAGGTGAATACTTTAGGGGTTGTAGTTTAAAAAATGGGGTCACTTCTGGGGGTGCAGTATTGTTCTGACAGCTAGAATGCTTTTCAAGTTGAAGTGCGACCTAAAATTTGTATAATGATATCCTGAAAGCCAAATGGGGCGCCTCTCATTTTGGGTCCCACCATGTGGCCATGCAACCAAATATGGCCTAAGCGGGGGTATTACCTAACACGGGACGAACATCGTAATAAAATATGGGGCGCATTTTCTACTTTTCAGATGCAATGTACAAAAAATATGTCCCACAAATTATGCATTTGTGAAAAAAAAAAAAAGAACATTTACATTTTTCCACTGACTTTGTAACCATTCCAGCCACACAAAAAGGACTCAATGTACTCACTTTTGGGGGGTGTAGTTTGCAAAATGGCGTCACTTGTGGGGGTTCTTTATGGTTCTGGCAGC